>NC_041393.1:313951081-313971402 GCF_002162155.2 Triticum dicoccoides
CTATAATGGCGAGTGTCTCAAAACTCTTCCTAGGTCAAACTGACAGGATGGGCACGAAATTTTTTCGACCAATTTTTTTTTTTTCCGAAACCTACTCCGGCAAGGAAACACGAATCGGAATCTAGATGGATCCCGAAAACAAACCTAATAAGCAAAGAACTCGAATTGGTGCTGGATATATGGTGGTGGTATATGGCAGCGGTGGTGGTAGCGGTGGTAGTATATGGATATGGATCGGTGGTGGTATATGGACACGGATTGGTGGTGGTATATGGATACGGATTCGGTGCGGTGGTGGTAGATGGCAGGGGCGATGATGATGGTGCGGCGGCGGCGTGACAACTTATGACCAGAACTCGAAACTCTAAAAGACTAGACTCTAAGACCAACAACTAGACACGACGATGCAACCGCAAATTCAACAAAGCAAAACCCTAAAAAGATTATGCAAGCTCAGATTGGTTCGGATATGATGAACTAACCCTAATTTTTTTTGTAGCTTTTTCGTGGACTATAGGTATGAAGAACAGACTCGATCTAAACTACGAAAAACTGTAAAATCTCACCGAGCAACCTGGAAATCTGATACCACTTGATAGAGGCAAAGGTGTCCCGTCTTTCGATGAGATGATGGATATCGCTTTGGTGGAAGTCGACTTTGACGATCCGACTACGAACGTGCGAGGACGTCGCGCCTTAGCAATCGCTAAACCAACTCCGAGAGGTTATTGACCACGCCGGAGCACGATCAACCTGACCACGAGGGTCTGTTTCCTGCGAGCAAACGAAGAACAAGCAAGAAACTGAGATTGCAATCTGGATATTGCGATTATAAGATGAAAGCTTTATTGATCAAGGTGGGGTTCTGTGACGCCTTTGTCTGGTCGTTGAACACAAACGAAGTACGCGAAGTTGCAGCTATGGCGAACTTTTAATCTAAACAAAACCCAAAGTCTAAACGATGCCCTAAGGGCTGTATATATGGAGGAAGAGGGGGGAATTTCGTGGCCCTTGGTGGAGGGGTCCGAAATCAACCCTATCTCTTGTTTCCCCACACATACGAACTCTAAAAATAGCCTATACTTATGTATTTCGAAATTACATGGGCCTGGCCCAATAATAAGGTGACGCAGCACCTAAAATAGCCTCGGGACGAAATTTATGAAGTGGCATCTTGTATATCTCGTCCAAGGCTTCATGCACCCATTATGGTGGCTTCAAAGTCCTGAAATCATCACTTGTAACTCCGTTCTTGCTCCCCTTGCGCATGCCATCATCTCCATGCTTGTTCTTGCTCCAATGTTCATCCTTCTCCAAGCTAGGCCCTTCATTTGTAAGCAAAACAAATGTATCCAATTTAGGCAGCATCATATTCTAATGAACATTAGAATCATTACCAAGAAACGAAAGTACCTGGTAATTTAGTTGGCGTGCACGAGCTCTAGTAATTGGTCCAGTATGTATAGCAGCAGGGGCTGTGGGTGTAACAATTGTATTGATGTCCTCATCAAGATCCGATGGATGAGCGAAGCTTTATCTCTAATCTGAGCTAAATCAACGCTAACCCTAAAACGTACGGGAGGAGGGAGTATATATAGTCATGGGGGCAAAGGGATACAAAGGTCTCTGCCCAAAGAAGCTACGCGCAGGCAGGAGGCGCCGGATGTCAGGGCGTCGGGCCGGATGTCCGGTGGTTCACGAGGGACCGGATGTCCGGGTTGGAGGTGCCGGATGTCCGGTGCTTCCGGAGGGACCGGATGTCCGGTGGTTCTGGCGGATGTCCGGTGCCTGGAAGCTTTTTGTGCCTTATTCCATTGGTTCCTTTCTTCCTTGGACTCGGGGTCTTGTCCATCTTCATGTGCATCCTCGGGAGGGTCCTCCTGGTACCTAATCATGCACAACATTCCGGATTGAGGTAGTAGCCATGTCTCGAGAGGGTCATATGATATATCACTAAGGAGAGAAGTCACCTTGGTCTTGAGAGCTCGAGCTCGTGCTCTTGTCATGGGTCCTCTTGGTGCTTGGTGAGGCGACGGAAGGTCCATGGGGATGACCAAAGGATGTTCCTCATCATCTCCCCCCCCCCCTTGTGAAAGATCCGACCTCCGATCGAAATCCTCATCACCATTGTACGGGGAGAGATCGGAGACGTTGAAGATGTCGCTCACATTGTACTTGTCGCGTGGGAGATCGATCTTGTAAGCATTGTTGTTGTAACGTGCTAGCACCTTGAAGGGTCCGTCGGCTCGAAGGAGAATCTTGGACTTGGGTTCATTGGGGAAGCGGTCCTTGCGAAGGTGTAGCCACACGAGGGTCTCCAATGTTGAATATCAAGGGATGCTTGTTGACGTTGAGCTTGGTCGCTAGTCGTTGTACTTGGCGCTCGATGGTGTGCCTTGTATGTTCATGCATCTTCTTGATGTAGCTTGCACGGGCACTTGCGTCAAGGTTGGTGCGCCCTTGTAGAGGAAGAGGTAGAATGTCCAATGGGGACAACGGGTTGAAGCCGTAGACGACCTTGAAGGGGGACTTGCCGGTCGTCGAATGTCTTGCACGGTTGTAGGCGTACTCGGCGATGGGTAGACATGCCTCCCACTCCTTGATGTTCTTCTTGATCAACACGCGAAGTAGAGTGGAGAGTGTACGGTTCGTCACCTCCGTTTGGCCGTCGGTTTGAGGATGGTATGCCGAAGAGAACAATAGCTTGATTCTGAGCTTGGCGCATAGGGTCTTCCAAAAGTAACTCAAGAACTTGACGTGGCGGTCGGAGACGATTGTCTTTGGGACTCCATGGAGACGCAAGATTTCCCTACAAAAGAGATTTGCAACGTGTGAAGCATCGTCTATCTTGTTGCAAGGAATGAAATGTGCCATCTTAGAAAATCGGTCCACAACAACAAAGACGGAATCCTTGCCATTTTGAGTTCTAGGCAAACCAAGTATAAAATCCATGCTAATGTCTTCCCAAGGTTGATAAGGAATAGGAAGTGGCATGTAAAGACCATGTGATTGAGCTTTTGACTTAGCTTTGCGACATGTAGAGCAACGGTTGGTGAAGCGTGAGACGTCATGGAACATCTTGGGCCAAAAGTAGTTCTTGGAGAGCGTGGCGAATGTCTTGTCGCATCCAAAGTGTCCCATGAGTCCGCCTCCATGAGCCTCTTGCAAAAGGAGCAAACGAAGAGAAAACTCGGGAATGCAAAGTTTGTTAGCTCTCATAAGATAATCATCCTTTATGTAGTATCGTTCCCAAGACGTGTGCGTCAAACACTTAGCATAAGGAGTAGCAAAAGAAGGATCATGCTCATACAAGTCTTTTATATGCTCAAAACCAATAACATTTAACTCAAGTTTAGTGACAAGCATGCAAATGCGTGAAAGTGCATCCGCAACAACATTTTCTTTGCCCTTAATGTACTTGATCACGTAAGGAAAGGATTCATTAAATTCACTCCATTTGGCATGACGCTTGTTCAACTTAGTTTGACCTTTTAAGTACTTAACCATTTCATGATCGGTATGGATGACAAATTCATGAGGTCTAAGGTAGTGTTCCCAAACATGTAGCACACGCACTAAGGCATATAATTCTATGTCATAGATGGGATAGTTAAGTTGAGCACCGGAGAGTTTTTCACTAAAATAAGCAATGGCTCGTTTTTCTTGCATCAAAACTATGCCAATTCCGGTACCACTTGCATCACAATGAACCTTAAAAGTTCTGTCAAAGTTGGGCAAAGCAAGAATCGGAGCATGAGTAAGCAAAGACTTGAGCTCATCAAAAGCTGTGGATTGCAAAGATCCCCAAACAAAAGGAGCATTCTTCTTACTCAAAGCATGTAAAGGAGTGGCAATTGTGCTAAAGTTTTTCACAAAGCGGCGATAAAATCCTGCAAGACCAAGAAAACTACGCACTTGTTGCAAATTGGTGGGTTGGGGCCAAGTTTTAATTGCCTTAATCTTAGTTTCATCAACATGGACACCCTTGGAAGAGACAACAAAACCCAAGAAAACCACTTTGTCAACGCCAAAAGTGCATTTTTTCAAGTTCGCATAAAGGCTTTCCTTGCGGAGGGTTTGCAACACAAATTTAACATGATTAATGTGCTCTTTCATGGTTTTGCTAAACACAAGGATATCATCAAAGTAAACCACAACGAAGACACCAATGTAAGGTCTAAGCACATGATGCATAAGACGCATGAAAGTACCTGGTGCTTCCGACAAACCCATAGGCATCACTAACCACTCATATAAGCCAAATTATGTTTTGAAAGCGGTTTTCCATTCATCACCTTCTTGAATGTGGATTTGATAATAGCCACTTTTAAGATCAATTTTGGAGAAAAAGTTGGCTCCACTAAGTTCATCAAGCATATCATCTAAGCGAGGAATGGGATGCCTATAGCGAACGGTGATAGCGTTTATAGGTCTACAATCGGAACACAAGCGGAAACTTCCATCGGGCTTAGGCACAAGTATAACGGGAATGGCACATGGGCTTAAGCTTTCACGTACATGACCGTTGTTGATGAGTTGTTGTACTTGCCGTTGAATCTCCTTGGTTTCTTCGGGATTGACACGGTAAGGAGCTTTGTTTGGAAGTGGCGCTCCGGGGATGAGGTCGATTCGATGCTCAATGTCTCGTAGTGGAGGTAGACCCGGAGGTACCTCATTTGGGAAAACATCTTGGAATTCCTGCAAAAGAGATTGAAACACTAAAGGTAGCCCGTGAGAGGTGTTAGTTGTTGGCTATCCATCTTTGCACACAAGGATGAAGTGCATTACAGTCGATGGGTTCTCACACACTTCTCTTATCTCACTTTTGGTGGCAAATAGGATGAGGTTTTTCTCTCTAGGCGATGAGGCGCTCAAATTTGGCCTGTGGCTCTCACTCACTTTTGGGTGTATCACTTTTTCACTCTTCTCTCCATGATTGGTGGTTTGCTTGTCGGCTATCACTTGACTAGGAGACATAGGTCGTAGCACATATTCCTTCCCTTTCATTTTGAAGCTATAGTGATTGGTGCGCCCATTGTGGATGACACCACGGTTGAATGCCATGGTCGACCAAGAAGGAGGTGGCAAACGGTCATTGGGACCACATCACACTCCAAAGTGTCTTCATAAGCACCAATTTTGAAGGATACTTGGACCATATGCTCGACTCGTATAGTGCCGGAGTCACTTAGCCATTGAACTTTGTAGGGGTGTGGGTGCTTCCTCTTAACCAATTGAAGCTTGGATCATAGTTCTTCACTTGCCAAGTTGTGGCAACTACCTCCATCGATGATGACCTTGACGGACCTTCCATTGATGCCGGCCTTAGTGTGGAAGATGTGGCATCGTTGGTCTTCTTCTTGTTGATGTTGAAGTGTCAAGACTTTGGAGACAACGAGAGCGGGGCTCGAATCCTCATCACAAAAGACTTGATCATCTTCATCCTCGTTCATGTGCCGGTGCATGGCCACTTGCTCAAGGGCTTCCATCTCCTCTTCACTCATTGAGTCATATGTGCCGTCGTCGTTGAGGATCATGGTGCGCTTGTTCGTGCATTGGAAGGACTTGTGGCCTCGGCCGCCGCAAGTGAAACCCTTGAAGGAGCTTGTTTTGACGGTCTCATCGGTTGGCGTAGATGATGAAGCACGCGGCTTGAAGTTGCTTGTAGTAGGAGGAAGACGACTTGAACTTGCCGAAGTTTTCTTGTAACTTGACTTATCGTCGTTGCTTGGAGAAGGCTTGGTTGATGTAGATGTTGAAGGAGTCGTTGAAGCTTGGATGTTGGAGAAACCGTAGGCCTTGGATGAGTACTTGGCGTACTTGAAGTCATCTTGCACTTGTCGTTCGGCCTTGGTTGCTTGATGTACGAGCTCAATGAGGTTGGAGTAGGGTTGGAAGTCGGCAATCTTCTTGATGGGATGATTGAGTCCATTCAAGAAACGTGCCATAGTTTGCTCATTATCTTCCGTCACATTGGCTCGAATCATGGCTATCTCCATTTCCTTGTAGTATTCTTCAACACTCTTTGTTCCTTGCTTGAGGAGTTGTAGCTTCTTGAAGAGATCGCGATTGTAGTAGGTTGGTACAAAGCGTGCCCGCATGACATCCTTCATTTGAGACCAAGTGGTGATTGGTGGTTCACCTCTTGCTTGACGGCGTTCAAGTACTTGTTCCCACCATATGAGCACATAGTCTTGGAACTCAAGTGATGCCATAGCGATCTTCTTCTCTTCCTCATAGTTGTGCAACCGGAAAATTTTGTCGACCTTCAATGCCCATGAGAGGTACTCTTCCGGATCATTGCTTCCATTGAACTTGGGCATTGTGAACTTGAGCTTGCCATAGCGTTGCTCTTCATTGTATTGTTGGCGAGGGTGATGATGATGCCCTTGACGTGGAGGGTAATCATCGTCATGTTGCTCTTGTCGTGGATGAAGTCCATGATCAACTTGCTCTTGTTGAACTTGAGGTTGAGGTGGAGCTTGACTAGCTTGTGGAGCTTGACGTTGCACACGCGGTTGGTAGTTCCTCTCTTGCATTTCTTCTCGAAGGGCTTCCTCTTGATTGCGCCGCTCGCGATTGCGGTTGGCAATGGCTCGGCTCGAATCTTGAAGAGCATGTTGTGCCTCAAGAGCTTGTGCTTCTCTTTGTTGTTGGTGAAGACGTTGAGCCTCGGCATCTTGTTCCTCTTGGTGTAGGTGCGCTCGCTCTTCTTCTTGGCGTCGTAATCGTTGCCGTTCTTGAGCTTGTGCAAAAGCGACTTGGTTTGACTGAGGACGAGGGATTTGCTCGTCGACTTGTTCTTGCGTATGCTTGTCATGTAGCGGGTTCCGAGATGCATGCCGGTCTTGACACGCAGCTCGTCGATGAGTGTTCGATGACGGTGTATTTGAGTCGGAGAAGGTTTTGTCGGAGTGTCAACTCGAGCGGCTCCGTCTTGAGGATGAAGAAGTGGAAGGACGCCGGTTCCTCATGAAGGCGCGGATCTCGTCCATTCTTGCAGCATTCTCTTGCTTGTGAGCGTCGAATTTGTTGTCGAAGTAGTCCCTCATTGCTTGTTGTTCTTGGTGCAATGCCTTTTGAGCTCCAAATAGGTGACTCTTGGTGACAAATGATGTCATGTCGTCGTCATTCTTGATGAGAGGTGGAGTGGTAGAAGAACTTGGCCTATCCATCATTCCAAGCAAAATGTAAGTGGTAGATGGAAAAGAACGTGTACCAAATGTACCTTGACCGAAGTTGAAGATGAATCAAATTCACTCAAATGTGGACAATGAAATAGCACTGTTGGTACCAATTCTTGTCGGTTCTCACACCTACACACGTAAAAGCTTATGGTGGAGCTTGGTTAGGACGGTGGCACAAAATTTGATGCAATAGTAAGTGAGATTCAATAATGTTGGAAAAGATTCACAAATTTGCAAATGCAACAAGTAGACCAAGCAAGTATGGGTACACGGAAACACACACTCAAATAGATAAATGGGATTGTGCAATCCAAAAGTGAGCCAAAATGTGGAAACCACGAAAATGCTCTTGTTGCACAATACTAGAGAGACGCTAGCACGATTGCACAATAGGCGGATATGCGAACTTGTGCACAACCTACTAGGCAAAAATGCAACGATCTCTATTCCAAGTATGCTATATGTATGATATTTCGGTGCTATGATCCAAGATGATCGGATATGACAATCTTAATGTTGTATGATGCTATGGTTCTTGCTTATAAGCTCTTTTCTTATCTTTCCTCTTTGCTTAAAAGCTTGGGTGGCTCTTTCACTTTTGAGCTCTTTTCTCATGCAAAACTTCACGAACCAAGATAGCAATTGTTTATGCTATGACAACTTCGTGACACACAAGTTGATGTCAAGATATGCACCACTATGGTATGATATGTATGCTATGTTGTATGATCACTAATGTGCACAAGTCGAGTTGCCAGCAATACTCAACGGCTAGTCTCGATGGGTAAGCTACGCAAAATGAGGCAATGTGGGTATCAATGCAATTGCAAGGTATGACAAAGATGTCGTCAATGTTACCGTCCTTGGCGATGATGAGTAATCGATGGAGACGGACAGTGGTGATGTTGACGTCGAACCGTACCTATATAGCCGAAACACAATAGGACACGGGAAACCACAACCCAAACTCTCAAAGACCAAAACGTGTCAAAATCGACATAGGAGGTAGCGGTGATCGGTGGTGGTGTTTGTGGAAGGTGGTATGGGTATGCGGAAGTAGCCGTGGGCTCCGGGCAAAATTGGGCGAGGGTATGGTGGATGGTGGAACGGGGTGGAACTGCTGCTGCCAGGGGCCGGATGTCCGGTATGCCGGATGTCCGGTGGACTTGGCGGATGTCCGGGCTCCTGGATCGGGGACGAATGCGATGAACTCCACGGGGAAAATTGCAACTCCGGGGCAAAATTTGGACGAATTGGTGGATGGAAAAGGGTGGAGAGGGTGGGAAAAGCTAGATCCACACACAGCAACACAAATCCATGGACCAAATCCAACAATCTCAACTCACCAACAAATCACAAAAAATTTTGGAGCTATTTTTGGTGGGGAATTTTCGGATTTAGGACGAAAAACACAAAATCAAGCTAGAAAACACGGGGTAGGGGCTCCAAAAACGTGATCAACGTGGCTCATGATACCAAGATGATGTAGGGCGGAACCCTATGTGGACGATCTTTCACGTTTGGAGTGGATCCTATGGGGAATCATGAAGAATACGCGGAAGCACAAAGGGGGAAACACGGGGAAAATGAGAGAGAATCACGAAACCGACATAGAATCAATCACATGAGTGCTAGATCACCGAACACAAAGAGATACACGAGATCCAAAGTCAACAAAGGTAAGGATACATAGGTAACTGATCTTCTCCGTGAGGAGGTCTTGAATCCACGAGGGGATCTTCCCACGAGGGGGTCTTGAATCCGATTGGATCTTCTCCGAGGAGGTCGCGGTCTCTCACGAAGAGGAGATCCGATGGATGAGCGAAGCTCTATCTCTAATCTGAGCTAAATCAATGCTAACCCTAAAACGTACGGGAGGAGGGAGTATATATAGTCATGGGGGCGAAGGGATACACAGGTCTCTGCCCAAAGAAGCTGCGCGTAGGCAGGAGGCGCCGGATGTCCGGTGGTTCACGAGGGACCGGATGTCCGGGCTGGAGGTGCCGGATGTCCGGTGCTTCCGGAGGGACCGGATGTCCGGTGGTTCTGGCGGATGTCCGGGCTGTTGGGGCCATCTTCGATGCATTCGGGAAACCTGGGCCGGAGGTCCGGGCGGTAGGCCGGATTTCCGGTGGGTGGCCGGATGTCCGGGCTAGAGGCCGGATGTCCAGTCGCTGTAGCCTTCTTCTGCAGGGGCTGCCTGTGTGGATCTCTAGGGACCGGATGTCCGGGGCCTTGGCCGGATGTCCGGTGCCTGGAAGCTTCTTGTGCCTTCTTCCATTGGTTCCTTTTCTTCCTTGGACTCGGGGTCTTGTCCATCTTCATGTGCATCCTCGGGAGGGTCCTCCTGGTACCTAATCATGCACAACATTCCGGATTGAGGTAGTAGCCATGTCTTGAGAGGGTCATATGATATATCACTAAGGAGATAAGTCACCTCGGTCTCAAGAGCTCGAGCTCGTGCTCTTGTCATGGGTCCTCTTGGTGCTTGGTGAGGCGACGGAAGGTCCATGGGGATGACCGAAGGATGCTCCGCATCAAACCGCCTCTGTCTTTTTTCCTTTGTCAGTACAAACATATTACGCAACGCATGACCTGACGCTAGTTCAACATGCATTTTGAATGAACTTTTAATATGCAGGAAAGCAAAAAATTTAAGGATGGATGATGTGGACGATGTCCTAAAGACTGTCAACTTCTTTAGGGAGATGAAAGCTATAAACAGGGAATTCTTCTGTGACATGTAACTCGATGAGTCCGACAGAGTTAAGAACATATTCTGGGCGAACGCAGGTTGTCGAGGGGCGTATCAGGACTTTGGGGACTGTGTAACGTTTGACACAACATATAAGACCAACAAGTACCATATGCCACTTGGGGTGTTTGTCGGAACTAACAACCACTTACAGACTACATTCTTTGGTTTCGCCCTGATAAGTGATGAGGATGCAGATTCATTCAAGTGGTTGTTCAATACATTTTTAAGGTGCATGAGAGGGAAGGCTCCTACATGCATCCTCACATGTACAACCGCCAAAACCACCCCCAACCACCACCACCCATCCAAAAAAAGGAAAATAACACAATAAAAATGTTGTCTCAGTTCTATTGGTATATATGCACTACCATCTGCTGACCACTCCACGTCTCTTTTCTCATTACCAGACCAGTGCCCGGCAATGGCTTTGGTGATCGCAGATGCTTTTAAGAACACAGTACACAAGCTGTGCCGCTGACACATTATGAAGAAGTACAGGGAACACCTCGCATACCTGTACTACCTGCACGAAGACTTTAAGGATGAATTCACATCAATGCTCAACTGGCCCCTCATGCCAACTGAGTTTGAGGCTGCCTGGAAAAGACTCATGGATAAGTACAACCTCCAGGATGATGCCACAATGGTGGGCATGTGGAACGAGCATGAGAGATGGATATCAGCCTACTTCAAAGAAATTTTCTACGCCAAAATGACATCCACACAGCAAAGTGAGAGCATGAACTATGTGCTCAAGAAGAACTTCGCAAGTGAGAGACAAAACCTACACTGGTTTCTCAGCCAGGTAAACTCCTACGTCAAAACCAGGAGGCAGACAGAGAACCAGGAGACAATGGGTAACCGGGTATAGCTCTATCACCTGTCGTAAGACAAAAAATAACATGCTTACTAAAGTAAAACTTTATTAGAAGTTTTTGCTGCGAGAAAACTAACAATTTGGTCATCATTCTTGCATGTGTAGAAGGAACAAAACATGCTGACCTTCTATGGGTTTGACACCCAGATGGCCAAGCTGTACTCACGAGTTGTGTACAGCGAGATCAGAAATAGGCTAAAACTGAGCACACTCTTCACGGCGACAGAGACGGAAGAGCCCACAAAGTACCTCATACACTACAACCACCCGCAAAAACTGTCTATGTGGGCTCAGCACGCGTTCCATGTGGTTGTTGACCCCATGGGAGAAACATATGAGTGCGAGTGCAGGCTTTGGGACCACACATGTGAGGACTACAAAAAATATGTTACATATTGTACTACTTTTTTTTGCAAAGTTTTTGTTCGAATGAAATGACAAAAAACATGCACCTCTTCCAAAAACAATATAGGTCTTTTCTGCGTGCATGTCCTGTGCATGATGCAGACAGTTAAGGCTGCCAGCATTCCAGAGAAATACATTCTCAGGAGATACACCAAACGCCCGAACATCTAGCCAACATTCAGCAGAAATGACTTGAGGACAGTAGCGTCAAACAAGGCATCCAATACTACATTGAAACCTCACTGCTGACACTGAACATTAGGGTGCACAGAAAAAGCTTGAGAAGCCAAGAGCAAATGGCGAGGTCGCGGGTCGTCATGGACAAACTTGAACAAGAACTCGACACCATGCATTCTGCTGAAAATGGAGGTGTCGCGGACAATGAAGCCATTGAGCAGGATATTGCTACAATGTTATCTGAGATGAACCATGTGGGAGCTATTGGCCCGTTCGACAACGAGGAAGAGGAGCTGCAGCAACCGGAGCTTGCCCATGTGCACACTTAAGAGCACCAACAAGCTCACATGCGAGATCATGAGCTTGATGGTGCTGTAGGCGAACGGCATGACAACAGCACATCCTACCAGCAGCAGCAGGAAAGGGTGCTTAAACCACCCATATTCTCAAACACAAAGGGGAGGAAGAGCAAGACGCAAGCAGCGAAAGCAGCAGCCAAAAAGCCACCACGCCCCATCAAGCGCGTTGAATTTGGCCCGGACGGCAAACCTCTCGGGATAAGGGCATGCGGATTCTGCAACGTCGTGAGCAACCATAACTACCGCACATGCCCACTCCGCACAGATGCCACTGTCAACAAGAACAAGCAGATTGGAGCCACCCAGGTTTCTACTAATGGAGACAACACACATAATAGCTACACTTGCCGCAAGTGTGGGGGAACTAACGAACATAATGCCCGCACGTGCAAAGTGGGCAAGGAGGTCAGTGGAGCTGAACAGAAACAGGGCAAGGTAGAGAGTTCCAAAAAATCAAATGAAGACGATGAAGAAGAAGAGTTTGATGAGAATGACGACCAATCAGACGAAGACAATGAAGATGACAGTGTAGGGGATGAGGAAACTGAAACTGACGATGAAGCTGCCAAGGCTCAACCAGGAAAGGGCGCCGGCAAGGCACAACATTCGGGGCCAGTTAGGAGAAGCTCAAGACTGAACAATACTTAGTGGTTATCCTGCTGCGTCATCTAAAAAATAAGCTTGTAGTCTTAGTTGCATGGGCACACAATAAGGAAACATTTCAGAAACACTATTATTACCAAAACTTATTTAGCTTTATCATCGATTTCTCGATCAGTACTATAGTTAAGATATAATTTCTGATTTGGGCCCACTGGATCAGTGACATTATTATGTAAACCATTTGATAATCCTTTTGAATGCAATCACAAATACATTTGAAAAAACTTATCTGGATATATCTGACGCAAACGCTACTGTCGACGAGTAACTCAGCAAAAATATGTCCAGGAAAATTTAAACTCTTATACTACATCAGTACTGATAATTCTCAATCATCAATACAAGGCAGAGTACACATCAGTACTGATATAATTTCTGATTTGTGTCCACTGGAGCAGTGACAATATTATGTAAACCATTTGACAATCCTTTTGAATGCAGTCACAAATACATTTGAAAAAACTTATCTGGATTTATCTAACGCAAACACTACTGTCGACCAGTAACTCAGCAAAAATATGTCAAGGAAAATTTAAACTCTTATAGTACATCATTACTGATAAATCTCAGTCGTCAGTACAAAGGCATAGTAAAACAAACACACCCGTGAATGCCTAAAAAACATCGTTTTGAAAAAACAAAGCTATGTCTGCTTTTGCCAGTCCCAATTCAGAAAGACCATCAATACATAAAAATAATTACCTCAAGCAAAATGCGAATATAATACATCCTGTACTGATGAAAATCTAATTTATCAGTAAAAAATACTCAGAGATTATCTTGATATAAACAATCCTTTAAAAAATACAAAAATTGTTTTGAAAAACATTAGCATCACACATAGTCTCACTGGTATTTGGTAAGTTCAATTACACTTCAATCACCAGTCCAAGTACCACAGTAGAGGAGTACAGACCTCCATCATCACCAACCCTGACACGTGCAAGTGAGATAAGCAGCTGATAAGTACAGCTTGACTATACGAATCAGTGCGACAGTAAAATGCCATCACCACCACCCTAGATACGTGCAAGTGGGATTTAGCAGGTCATAAGTACAACTTGACAAGACTAGTTAGTGTAGCAGTAAAAACCATTTGACTTGGACGGTTAGTCCTTCCATGCCACTACACCCACTACACCCACGCCCCTGACGAACCGCATCCCACAAATCCCCGTCCACGCACTGCAAAAAAACCATTCTCTTCCATCTCTCCCTCATTCCCACAAACCACCATTGCCGCTTCCATCTCCACTGCACACAAACCAAAAACTTCTCTCTCCCAAGCCCACAGTCGCCGGAGGAAGGCGATGGTGGAGGAACCGTCCGCCAAGCGTCATCATGGCGAGACATCGCACAAGAGCAGCAACCTCGTCGACATTCACGTCCCCAGCGAGAAGTGCGAGTACACAACAACCCTCACAGGGGTTGAGCTCCACGGCAATGAGACGCTGGAGATCGTCTGCACCAGCACACCAGACAAGGCCGACGAGGTGATCTCCAGGCTATGGAGCAAGCTTGGTGGCAAGAGTACGAATCATAGGATCCTCGACGTTGGTATGCACTATACCAACGAAGATGAACCTCGCCATAGGGCAGCAGTCCTGTAGTTGTGCTTCGACGAGCTCTGCTTGGTGTACCACATCGCAGCGGCCACAAAATGGTGAGCCATCCTACTCATTTGCCTTGTTTGGTTTATCTGTTTTATTAGTACTGTATCCTGAAAATTTCATCAGACTTGTTTCCCAACTAGATGTACTAGTGTGGTTTGTGAGAAGTGGATGCACTACTGCATTTTCTCAATTAGATACACTATAAATGTATTTTTGAACCTAATGCACTAGATTACTATTTGGAAAATCTTGTGGAAGATTAAATTCTGAAGTTGATCGACTAGTGTAGTTTCTGAAGTTGATCCAATAGTGTAGTCTATGTACTCGATGTATTAAAAAGATGTTTCTGAACTTGATGTAGTGAAGTATTTTCTAAATTTTGTCTAATGTTATTTTCATAAGAAAATAAACTAAGGACTTAGTGAAGCACTGGTTATGTGTTATCCTATTCTACAAAAGTAAACTAAACTAGTACCATTGCAGAACATACAACATTGACTAAAACTATGTATAATCCAAAAAGAGGAATAACATGATGTACTTAATTTAATTTTAGAACTTTATTTACTAGTTTTTGAATTACATTCATCCATTATTTATCCTACAAAACAACTACTTCATGGATTCAACGCTTGTAAAACAAAACAAAAATGAATAATTCAAACATCAAAGTAATGCTAATATTCAAAATGTCTCTCCCCTTGCAGGCCCAAGCGCCTGAACGACATACTGCAGCATGAGACATTGTTCACATTTGCCGGTTTCAGCATTGAAAGCGACAAAGAGAAGCTCAAGTTGCCCGGTTTGGAGATCAACCCCAACCAGTTCATAGACATTCAGCACAAGTGGAGAGTTCCATACAGCGGAAAAGAGTACGACTCCTTGACTAATGTTGCAGCCAGCGTCATCCACCCATTCTACAAAGGCATGAAGAAGAACATCAACACGCAGGAAGACCACAAACTGTGGGGGACAAGCTCACTGCCAAACAACCTCATTTAGTATGCAGGAGTAGATGTTACGCCACGTACAAGTCATGGACCATAATCGACTACATCATAGATGGTTCGGAATTTGCAAAAGAGCGGGAGGCTGCGAAATTCTATGACCACCCCTATTGCCCCTATACGGGATGAAGATACATCAGAGCCTGCCTTCATTTTACTTTTGCTTGTGCTTGCCTTTTATCTTGTTGTTTCAAATTAGCAGTTTGCTCTTGTTGGGTTGAACCAGTATGATTATGTCGTGCTTGTCATGGTTGAACAAGTTTAGTTATGTCATCAAGTACAATGTTTTGCTTATCTCATTATATAAGTTTGGTAGCTTCGTATGTTGTTAATCCATCATTTCAAATTCAAAAGTAGCTTCTGAATGGAACTTTGTGGCTGCTCTAAAGTACTAGTTATGATGCAACTAATCACACAACGTTGTTCCATGTCTAGTTTCGATTTAGTATTGTATAGAAAACATAACATTGAGAACAATCAGCACAATTTGAGTTGCTTAACAACGCTTCAAAAGTTGAAGCAAAAATTCTTAGTACTTCATGTAGTGTTCTCATTCATATGTAGCTGCTAGAAAATTAACAAGTACTACAAACATAAAAGGTTAAGAAGCATCAGCACACACTTATGTTGGTCGCTTGCAGATTAAGAATGACAGTAATAGTACACTTGATCAGACAGTACATACTTACTACAATAAAAAGTACAAAGAAGCATTAGTCCATACGCGCTACTATGAATGCACTATCAGTACAACTCAGTCTACACGCAAGTACCATAGTTCTAAAAATGACACCAGAAGACCCTTGAGAATAATCACAAAAACAAACACAAAAAAGAAGGCCAAAAACTCAAATGAAATAAATTACACTCACACAAAACTGACAAGAACTAGAATAAAAAGTATCCGTCCAAGTTACTTGATGAGGACATGACTACCTTGGATATGACCAAAAATATTGCATATATGCATATTTGTCAGGTGATTTCTAGTGCAAACTATTCAATAATCTATTTATGTTATCCAGAACAAAAATACTTCACACACTTTTGTGTTTTGTCTAATTGCAGGTGTATGGGACATTTGTACAATCCACATATGAAGATAAGGAAGAAAGAGATGTTTATTTGCTGTCCAAAAAGTTCTCTCACGTCACTTTTGGCCCAAGAGAAGATAGAGTCCAAGTCTCTCACGTTCTGGATTCAGATTCGGACTGCACAGACATACCTGACTCAAAACGCACACAAGTTTTTCATACGGACTCCGAATTGGGTGATTCTTTTTTGTTGGAAACTAGATTTCGTGCACTTTCCAACCCAATTGGAATCACCTTCAAATTCGTCCGGAGCGTTGAGTTGTGGACGAAACAATCTGATGCTGCAGCAGAATCCGAGTCAAACTACAAGTCCAAAGGTGTTACATCACCTCCACTTGGGCCCATTGGCCTTGTACGACCTAGATTTAGTTTTAGGCTGCCTTGGGACGTCCTCCCACCTCCTTGGCCGCCACCCCTTGCTCCTATATAAGTAGATCCATCTAGTAGCTTTTCCTTGGGATTTGTTTAGTTAAAAGTTAACCAACGCAACTTCGTGTACTTCGTTTGTGTCCAACGACCAGACCAAGACCGCTTACGGATCCCCACCATTATCAATACCTCATATATATTTGCAATATTCAGATTGCTTTATCATATTCTTGCTCGTTCTTCGATTGCTTGCAGGAATAGACCTTCGTGGTCAGGCTGACCGTGCTTCCGGCATCGTCAGTAACCTCAGGAGATTGGTTTAGCGATTGCTAAGGCGCAACGTCGTGCACGTTTGTAGTCGGATCGTCAAAGTCGTCTCCACCAAATCGATAGTTATCATCTCATCGAAAGATCGGGACACTCGTCTCTATCATTACTGGTGGAGTCAAGTACTAGATTCAAACAAACAAAAAGAAACAAAATAATTGACGACTCAAGGTCAAGCGCATGCCCTAACAATGCTAGATACTTGAACTCGAGCCCGTGGGCGAATGCCTAGTAATCCGCACAATGCAGGACCCACCGACCAGGGCCCACGGGTCAAGAGAGAGAGCGAGCGTCGTGTATAAGCGCTCAGGTAAGTGTTCAGAGGAGTTCGACTGGTGAGCCTCGACTGCACTTATAAACAGGTCCGGAGCCCCCTCGACTAGCTAGGTGGGACTAAACCCAGGGCGCACACGCATGACACACTGCACAGCCGCGCGGACGAGCTATCTAGGCCGGAAAACGGCCCAAAAGCCTGCATCGTCAACAGAACACCCCACCTATAAGACCAGTTAAACAAACCAGAGAGGGGGACAAAGAAGAATAAACTACAAGAAAAATGTTTGTCAATTAACCTCGACAAGAAAAAAAGGAGAAAATATGATACAAAAACAATGAACCTCTAAAAAGAAGAGAACTTAATAGCCTATGTGTTAAATGTACATAATTTAAAAAACCGAATTAAATATTACTTTCAAGTTCAACTACTAAAATGCAAAAAGTTCAAACATATAATGTTTGTCAATTATGCTAAATTTCTTATTTATATAAAATCTGACAAGTTCAACTACTAAAATGCAAAAAGTTCAAACATATAATGTTTGTCAATTATGCTAAATTTCTTATTTATATAAAATCTGACAAGTTCAACTACTAAAATGCAAAAAGTTCAAATATATAATGTTTGTCAATTATGCTAAATTTCTTATTTATATAAAATCTGACTACTTCAACTACTAAAATGCAAGAAGTTCAAATAGAATTTATTTGTCAATTCTGCTAAATTTCTTATTTATATAAAATCTGTCCACACCTCAACGAACGATCTGGTCGTAAAATAATCTCAAACCCCCACCACACCCAAAAAACTCAATTCAAACATACATATGACATCAGTACTAAAACAGCAGGATCAGTCAGGCCACTCACACCACTGTGACACCAAATTTCAAAACCCTGCGTCGTATGAAATTACCATTCAGTTCACACAGTACTAAACCATAAGTGCACTAAAATGAGAATACAAAAACTATAAAGGCCTAACTTAGGTTGGTACAGATGAAAATAAAATAAGTACCAGTTTTGAGCAACAACTCCCAAGGCACTGAAAAAATGTTTTGAGATAAACTAGTGTATAAGACTTCAATGGAAAAACAATACTTAACATCCACACGGAATAACATCACAAAGCATACGTCACCTAAACAGTGCAAAATGCCATCATCACCACCCCTGAGACGTGCAACTGGGATTTAGCAGATCGTAAGTACATCTTGAAAAGACTACTCAGTTCAGCAGTAAAAAAACCTTTGTCTTGGACGGTTAGTTCTTCCAGGCCACCACCCGCGCCAACCACTGGGCGGTTGCCACGAAGGACTGCAAACAGTGACCCCCACGACCACTACACCCACGCCCCCGACGAACCGCCTCCCACACACCCCCGTCAACACACTGCAAAATACCCATTGTCTTCCATCTCTGCCCCATCCACAGAACCACCATTGCCGCTTCCATCTCCACTGCACACAAACCTAACCACGCCGGAGCACGATCAACCTGACCACGAGGGTCTGTTTCCTGCGAGCACACGAAGACCAAGCAAGAAATTGAGATTGCAATCAGGATATTATGAATATAAGATGAAAGCTTTATTGATCAAGGTGGGGTTCTGTGACACCTTTGTCTGGTCGTTGGACACAAACGAAGTACGCGAAGTTGCAGCTATGGCGAACTTTAATCTAAACAAAACCCAAAGTCTAAACGGTGCCCTAAGGGCTGTATATATGGAGGAAGAGGGGGGGGGAATTTCATGGACCTTGGTGGAGGGGTCCGAAATCAACCCTATCTCTTGTTTCCCCACACATACGGACTCTAAAAATAGCCTATACTTATGTACATCGAAATTACATGGGCCTGGCCCAATAATAAGGTGATGGAGCACCTAGAATAGCCTCGGGGCGAAATTTATGAAGTGGCATCTTGTATATTTCATCCAAGGCTTCATGCACCCATTATGGAGGCTTCAAAGTCCTGAAATCATCACTTCTAACTCCGTTCTTGTTCCCCTTGCACATGCCATCATCTCCATGCTTGTTCTTGCTCCAATGTTCATCCTTCTCCAATCTAGGCCCTTCATTTGTAAGCAAAACAAATGTATCCAATTTAGGCAGCATCATATTCTCATGAACATTAGAATCATTACCAAGAAACGAAAGTACCTGATAATTTAATTGGCGTGCGCGAGCTCTTGATGAGGACATCAATACAATTGTTACACCCACAACCCCTACTGCTATACATACTGGACCAATTACTAGAGCTCGTGCACGCCAACTAAATTACCAGGTACTTTCGTTTCTTGGTAATGATTTTAATGTTCATGAGAATATGATGCTGCCTAAATTGGATACATTTGTTTTGCTTACAAATGAAGGGCCTAGCTTGGAGAAGGATGAACATTGGAGCAAGAACAAGCATGGAGATGATGGCATGCGCAAGGGGAACAAGAACGGAGTTACAAGTGATGATTTCAGGACTTTGAAGCCACCATAATGGGTGCATGAAGCCTTGGACGAAATATACAAGATGCCACTTTATAAATTTCGTCCCGAGGCTATTTTAGGTGCTGCGTCACCTTATTATTGGGCCAGGCCCATGTAATTTCGAAATACATAAGTATAGGCTATTTTAGAGTCCGTATGTGTGGGGAAACAAGAGATAGGGTTGATTTCGGACCCCTCCACCAAGGGCCACGAAATTCCCCCCTCTTCCTCCATATATACAGCCCTTAGGGCATCGTTTAGACTTTGGTGTTTTGTTTAGATTAAAAGTTCGCCATAGCTGCAACTTCGCGTACTTCGTTTGTGTTCAACGACCAGACAAAGGCGTCACAGAACCCCACCTTGATCAATAAAGCTTTCATCTTATATTCGCAATATCCAGATTGCAATCTCAGTTTCTTGCTTGTTCTTCGTTTGCTCGCAGGAAACAGACCCTCGTGGTCAGGTTGATCGTGCTCCGGCGTGGTCAATAACCTCTCGGAGTTGGTTTAGCGATTGCTAAGGCGCGACGTCCTCGCACGTTCGTAGTCGGATCGTCAAAGTCGACTTCCACCAAAGCGATATCCATCATCTCATCGAAAGACGGGACACCTTTGCCTCTATCAAGTGGTATCAGATTTCCAGGTTGCTCGGTGAGATTTTACAGTTTTTCGTAGTTTAGATCGAGTCTGTTCTTCATACCTACAGTCCACGAAAAAGCCACAAAAA
>NC_041393.1:313971934-313998532 GCF_002162155.2 Triticum dicoccoides
CGCATTTTTCGAAAAAATTTCTGGCAATCCTATTTTTAGGTGTTTCTGAGTGTTTTGAGACAGGTGCCATTATAGGAAGTTTTTTTGACCCGTTTCCAGTTTTTGGGTCCGGGCAGTCGAAGAAAAAAAAAATTGGTCGAAAAAATTTCGTGCCCATCCTGTCAGTTTGAGCTAGGAAGAGTTTTGAGACACTCGCCATTATAGTGATTTTTCGCAAAAAAAAAACTGCGCAAAAAAAAAGTGCGAAAAAAAAAGAGCGAAAAAAAAATTCAGAGTGTGCTTTTCCCTTGTTTACGTGCCGCGCCGTGATTTTGTTGGTGTTCTAGGCTCGCGTCTCTAGCACAGTCTAGCCTAGGACCAGCACAGTACCGTCGTTGAGCGTTTATTCAACTTTGCATCTCTGAATTGATTATTGCTGACCTTTTTGCTACCATACTATAAGCCTTCCCAGCTCCACATACATCTACGTCGTGTGTTCGACTCTCCCTGGTAATCGCTCTATCCAAGCTTTGAGAGTTTTTGACTACAACGGTTGCCGATCACCGCCTGCTGCTGGGTAAGAACTGGTAAGAATTTGAGATTTGCTTGACGGATTTGTGATACACCACCACCACTTCTTAGTAGTCTGTAGGATCATATTCTTGTGTGTTTCTATTGCTGCTAACCATGCCAGGATCACAAGCCGACGAGATTGACTGGGAGAACTTATCGAACAAGGAGCTTCATGATAAGTTTCAGCAAATGATGACTGAACAGGTGCAAGATGTGCTGAACAATTTTGAAGAGGCCATGGAGAAGATCACTGGCCTTGAGAAGACGTTCGAAACAAAGCTCGATAACAGATTTAATGAATTGCTCGCGCGTCTTCCACCACCACCACCCGCTGCACCTAACGCACCTTTCCAACAACAACAACAACGACTACCTCCACGTCGCGAAATAGACCTTCGCCGAGCGAGCCGTGTTCCTCTTGCGTTTGGCCAAATTGTTGGTGCTGCTGTTGATACTTCTGTGGCTCCTGCTACTGCTGTTGCTGGTACCCAGCAGGATGATGAGTATGCGGGCGATTATGAGGATGAGGTTGATCAAATCAGATCTACGAGCAGCCACCAGCACCACCACCAGCAGGTCGACCTCAGGTATATATTCGTAATGGTAGGCCTGCACCACCACCTCAGGTACGAGATGATGTCCATATTCCTAAACTGAAATTGAATATTCCACCATTTGAGGGTAGATATGTTCCTGATATATATCTTACTTGGGAATTAGAAACTGAACAACGATTTACATGTTTACAATATCCTGAGGAGAGACGAGTTGCTGCTGCTGTTTGTGCTTTTACTAGTTTTGCTTGTGTATGGTGGTCTGAACATTGTAGATTATATCCTATTCCAACTACTTGGGCTGCTTTGAAAACTGCTATGCGTACTCGTTGGGTTCCACCATATTATCAACGTGAATTGCTTCAAAAATTACAGCGTTTAAGACAAGGAAAAAATTCTGTAGAAGAATATTATCAGGAATTACAAACTGGCATGATTAGATGTGGTATTGTTGAGGAGAATGAAGCTATGCTTGCACGTTTTCTGGGTGGATTAAATAGAGAGATCCAGACCATTCTAGACTATAAGGAGTATACTAATATCACTCGTTTATTCCATCTTGCTTGTAAAGCTGAACGTGAAGTGCAGGATCGACAAGCATTGGGGCGAACTAACTTTTCTGCAGGCCGACCTTCATCATGGACACCACGTGCATCTTCTACTTCAACTGCACCAACACCTCCATCAGGTGCAACCTCCAGCCGTGATACAAGAAAACAGGCACAACCACCATTATCTGCCAAGAGCGCACCTGCGGGGCCTACACAGCGTTCTTCTTCTTCCATAGCATCAACAGGGCACACAAGTGATATTATTTGTCGTCGTTGTAAGGGAGGAGGTCATTATGTGACAGAATGCAAATCTCCGCGTGTGATGATTGCTACCGCGGATGGTGGATATGAGTCCGCTAGTGACTATGATGGGGAGACTTTGGCTCTTATTACACGTGAAGAACATGGTGGAGATGATTCTGATAATGAGACGCAATACATGGCTCCTGAAGACGCTGACAGGTATGAATGTTTAGTTGCTCAACGTGTTTTGAGTGTGCAGGTCACACAAGCTGAGCAAAATCAGAGGCACAATTTGTTCCATACCAAGGGAGTTGTGAAGGAACGTTCTGTGCGCGTCATAATAGACGGAGGGAGCTGGAACAACTTGGCTAGCATGGAGATGGTGGAGAAGCTTTCTCTCACCACAAGACCACATCCACATCCTTACTACATCCAATGGTTCAACAACAGCGGCAAGGTTAAGGTAACACGTACTGTTCGTGTGCATTTTAGTATCTCTACATATGCTGATTATGTTGATTGTGATGTGGTACCTATGCAAGCATGTTCCTTATTACTTGGTAGACCATGGCAATTTGTTAAAAAATCTGTACACCATGGTAGAAACAATCACTATACTCTTGTTCATAAGGATAAAAATATTACTTTGCTTCCTATGACTCCTGATTCCATTTTGAAAGATGATATTAATAGAGCTAATAAAGCAAAACAGGAGACGAATAAGAGTGAAAATCAGATTGTGGCAAAAGAATTTGAGCAACAAATGAAGCCTAATAATAAACCATCTAGTGTTGCTTCTGAAATTAAATTGAAAAGTGCATGTTTATTTGCCACCAAATCTGATATTGATGAGCTAGATTTCAGCAAATCTGTTTGCTATGCTTTTGTGTGCAAAGAGGCATTATTTTCATTCGAGGACGTGCCTTCCTCTTTGCCTCCTGCTGTCACTAACATTTTGCAGGAGTTCGCTGACGTCTTTCCACAAGACGTGCCACCGAAATTACCGCCTATTCGAGGGATTGAGCATCAGATTGACTTAATTCCCGGTGCTTCACTGCCAAACCGTGCACCATACCGTACCAATCCAGAGGAGACGAAGGAGATTATGCGTCAAGTACAAGAGCTTCTCGACAAAGGTTATATACGCGAATCCCTTAGTCCTTGTGCTGTTCCTATTATTCTAGTGCCGAAAAAGGATGGTACATCACGTATGTGTGTTGATTGTAGAGGCATTAATAATATTACTATTCGTTATCGTCATCCTATTCCTAGGCTAGATGATATGCTTGATGAATTGAGTGGCTCTACAATATTCTCCAAAGTTGATTTGCGTAGTGGATACCATCAAATTCGTATGAAATTGGGAGATGAATGGAAAACTGCATTTAAAACTAAGTTTGGATTATATGAGTGGTTAGTCATGCCTTTTGGGTTAACTAATGCGCCTAGTACTTTCATGAGACTAATGAACGAAGTTTTACGTGGTTTCATTGGACGATTTGTGGTAGTCTATTTTGATGATATACTGATTTATAGCAGATCTTTGGAAGAACATTTGGAACATTTACGTGCTGTTTTTATTGCTCTACGTGATGCACGTTTGTTTGGTAACCTTGGGAAGTGCACCTTTTGCACCGACCGAGTATCTTTTCTTGGCTATGTTGTTACTCCACAGGGAATTGAAGTTGACAAAGCCAAGATTGAAGCTATTGAGAGTTGGCCGCAGCCCAAAACGGTCACACAAGTGAGGAGTTTTCTTGGCCTCGCTGGATTCTATAGGCGTTTTGTGAGAGATTTCAGCACCATTGCTGCACCTCTCAACGAGCTTACAAAGAAGGATGTGCCTTTTGTATGGGGTACAGCACAGGAAGAAGCCTTCACGGTATTGAAAGATAAGTTGACACATGCTCCTTTACTCCAACTTCCTGATTTTAATAAGACTTTTGAGCTTGAATGTGATGCTAGTGGAATTGGATTAGGAGGTGTGTTATTACAAGATGGCAAACCTGTTGCATACTTTTCTGAAAAATTGAGTGGGCCTAGTCTGAATTATTCTACTTATGATAAAGAATTATATGCTCTTGTTCGGACTTTAGAAACATGGCAACATTATTTATGGCCCAAAGAATTTGTTATACATTCTGATCATGAATCTTTGAAACATATTAAAAGTCAAGCTAAACTGAATCGTAGACATGCTAAATGGGTTGAATTCATTGAGACTTTCCCTTATGTCATTAAACACAAGAAGGAAAAAGAAAATGTTATTGCTGATGCATTGTCTCGTCGCTATACTATGCTTTCACAACTTGACGTCAAAATATTTGGTTTGGAGACCATCAAAGATCAATATGTGCATGATGCTGATTTTAAAGATGTAATGCAGAATTGTAAAGAAGGAAGAATGTGGAACAAGTTTGTTGTTAACGATGGATTTGTGTTTCGTGCTAACAAGCTATGCATTCCAGCTAGCTCCGTTCGTCTTTTGTTGTTGCAGGAGGCGCATGGAGGAGGATTAATGGGACACTTTGGCGTGAAGAAGACGGAGGACGTACTTGCTACACATTTCTTTTGGCCAAAGATGAGACGGGATGTTGAGCGTTTTATTGCTCGCTGCACTACATGTCAAAAAGCTAAGTCACGACTCAATCCTCATGGTTTATATATGCCTTTGCCTGTACCTAGTGTTCCTTGGGAGGATATATCTATGGACTTTGTTTTAGGTTTACCTCAAACAAAGAAGGGGAGGGATAGCATATTTGTTGTCGTGGATAGATTCTCGAAAATGGCACACTTTATACCATGTCATAAAAGCGATGATGCTGTTAATGTTGTTGATTTGTTCTTTCGTGAAATTATTCGCTTGCATGGTGTGCCAAATACTATTGTTTCAGATCGTGATACTAAATTTCTTAGCCACTTTTGGAGATGTTTATGGGCTAAGTTGGGGACTAAACTGCTTTTTAGTACTACTTGTCACTCCCAAACTGATGGACAAACTGAAGTAGTCAATAGAACGTTGTCTACTATGCTTAGGGCTGTTTTGAAGAATAATAAGAAAATGTGGGAGGAATGCTTGCCTCATATTGAATTTGCTTATAATCGTTCATTGCATTCTACTACTAAGATGTGCCCTTTTGAAGTTGTGTATGGTTTCCTACCTCATGCACCTATTGATTTGTTGCCTCTTCCATCTTCGGAGAAGGTTAATTTTGATGCTAAACAACATGCTGAATTGATTTTAAAAATGCATGAGTTAACTAAGGAAAACATTGAGCGCATGAATGCTAAATATAAACTTGCTGGAGATAAGGGTAGAAAACATGTTGTGTTTGCACCTGGAGATCTTGTTTGGTTACATTTGCGTAAGGATAGATTTCCTGATTTGCGCAAATCAAAGTTAATGCCACGTGGTGATGGTCCCTTTAAGGTGTTAGAGAAAATAAATGATAATGCATATAAACTTGAGCTGCCTGCAGATTTTGGGGTTAGTCCCACTTTTAACATTGCAGATTTGAAGCCTTATTTGGGTGAGGAAGATGAACTTCCGTCGAGGACGACTTCATTTCAAGAAGGGGAGGATGATGAGGACATCAATACAATTGTTACACCCACAGCCCCTGCTGCTATACATACTGGACCAATTACTAGAGCTCGTGCACGCCAACTAAATTACCAGGTACTTTCGTTTCTTGGTAATGATTTTAGTGTTCATGAGAATATGATGCTGCCTAAATTGGATACATTTGTTTTGCTTACAAATGAAGGGCCTAGCTTGGAGAAGGATGAACATTGGAGCAAGAACAAGCATGGAGATGATGGCATGCGCAAGGGGAACAAGAACGGAGTTACAAGTGATGATTTCAGGACTTTGAAGCCACCATAATGGGTGCATGAAGCCTTGGACGAAATATACAAGATGCCACTTTATAAATTTCGTCCCGAGGCTATTTTAGGTGCTGCGTCACCTTATTATTGGGCCAGGCCCATGTAATTTCGAAATACATAAGTATAGGCTATTTTTAGAGTCCGTATGTGTGGGGAAACAAGAGATAGGGTTGATTTCGGACCCCTCCACCAAGGGCCACGAAATCCCCCCCCCCCCTCTTCCTCCATATATACAGCCCTTAGGGCATCGTTTAGACTTTGGGGTTTTGTTTAGATTAAAAGTTCGCCATAGCTGCAACTTCGCGTACTTCGTTTGTGTTCAACGACCAGACAAAGGCGTCACAGAACCCCACCTTGATCAATAAAGCTTTCATCTTATATTCGCAATATCCAGATTGCAATCTCAGTTTCTTGCTTGTTCTTCGTTTGCTCGCAGGAAACAGACCCTCGTGGTCAGGTTGATCGTGCTCCGGCGTGGTCAATAACCTCTCGGAGTTGGTTTAGCGATTGTTAAGGCGCGACGTCCTCGCACGTTCGTAGTCGGATCGTCAAAGTCGACTTCCACCAAAGCGATATCCATCATGTCATCGAAAGACGGGACACCTTTGCCTCTATCAGCTCTAGTAATTGGTCCAGTATTTGTCGCAGAAGGTGATGTAGGGTGGAACCCTAGATGGATGATCTTTCACGTTTGGAGTGGATCCTACGGGGAATCACGAAGAACACACGGAAGCACAAAGGGGAAACACGGGGAAAACAAGAGGGAGAATCACTAAACCGACATAGAATCAATCACACGAGTGCTAGATCACCGACAACATAGAGTGACATAAGATTCACAATCAACCAAGGCAAGGATACAAAGGAACAGTTCTTCTCCTTACGGAGGTCTTGATGGTCTTCCCTAGAAAGGGGTCTTGAATCCGCTTGGGGGATCTTCACCGAAGAGGTCCTGAGCTCCGAGGAGAAGTAGCCAAGTGGATGAGCAAGGCTCTCACACAAAATATGAGCTAAACCTATGCTACCCGTACCAGGAGGTGGGGGCGTCCTATTTATAGTCTTAGTGCAAATAGAAGTCAAAATGAAGGGGTACAAGGGCTCCAGCCCGCAGGCGCGGTCACTCAGGTGTCGGACGTCCGGAAGGTGTCGGACGTCCGGAGGCTCGGGACGGTCCGGACGTCCGGTCGGGCTCGGGCGTCCGTAGAATCAGCTCTGTCGTGGGCGCGTCGGACGGCCGGAGGGGGTCGGTCGTCCGGGGCTTCGTGACGGTCCGGACGTCCGGAAGTCGTCGGTCGCGATGAGGACATCAATACAATTGTTACACCCACAACCCCAGCTGCTATACATACTGGACCAATTACTAGAGCTCGTGCACGCCAACTAAATTACCAGGTACTTTCGTTTCTTGGTAATGATTCTAATGTTCATGAGAATATGTGATGAGGACATGACTACCTTGGATATGACCAAAAATATTGCATATATGCATATTTGTCAGGTGATTTCTAGTGCAAACTATTCAATAATCTATTTATGTTATCCAGAACAAAACTACTTCACACACTTTTGTGTTTTGTCTAATTGCAGGTGTATGGGACATTTGTACAATCCACATATGAAGATAAGGAAGAAAGAGATGTTTATTTGCTGTCCAAAAAGTTCTCTCACGTCACTTTTGGCCCAAGAGAAGATAGAGTCCAAGTCTCTCACGTTCTGGATTCAGATTCGGACTGCACAGACATACCTGACTCAAAACGCACACAAGTTTTTCATACGGACTCCGAATTGGGTGATTCTTTTTTTGTTGGAAACTAGATTTCGTGCACTTTCCAACCCAATTGGAATCACCTTCAAATTCGTCCGGAGCGTTGAGTTGTGGACGAAACAATCTGATGCTGCAGCAGAATCCGAGTCAAACTATAAGTCCAAAGGTGTTACATCACCTCCACTTGGGCCCATTGGCCTTGTACGACCTAGATTTAGTTTTAGGCTGCCTTGGGACGTCCTCCCACCTCCTTGGCCGCCACCCCTTGCTCCTATATAAGTAGATCCATCTAGTAGCTTTTCCTTGGGATTTGTTTAGTTAAAAGTTAGCCATTGCAACTTCGTGTACTTCGTTTGTGTCCCACGACCAGACCAAGACCGCTTCCGGATCCCCACCATTATCTATACTTCATATATATTCGCAATATTCAGATTGCTTTATCATATTCTTGCTCGTTCTTCGATTGCTTGCAGGAATAGACCTTCGTGGTCAGGTTGATCGTGCTCCAGCGTGGTCAATAACCTCTCGGAGTTGGTTTAGCGATTGCTAAGGCGCAACGTCGTGCACGTTTGTAGTCGGATCGTCAAAGTCGTCTCCACCAAATCGATAGTTATCATCTCATCGAAAGATCGGGACACCCCGCCTCTATCAAGTGGTATCAGTTTTCAGGTTGCTCGGTGAGAATTTCCAGTTTTCCTAGATTAGATTTATTTTCTTACCTATTGTCCAAGAAAAAGCCACAAAAAAGAGTTAGATCTATTCATCCTTGGTCCAAGCCAGTCTGAGCCTTTGCAATTTTCTTTTCATTGCTTGCATAGTTGAATTATCGGTTGCATCGTCGTGTCGAGTTGCTGGTCTTAGTGTCTATTTCCTTTAGAGTTTCGAGTTCTGTTCACATTAGTCACGCAGCCGCTGCATCATTATCCCATCCGCTGTCCATCATCCAATCCACCAATTTCCACCACGTGCTACGCACTGTTTATTGTCATAATCATAGTTGAGGTCACTCACATCTTCGCCTGATCGAATCTGCATCTTATCTAGTTTGTCTTGGAAAGAGGGAGAAAAAGAAGATAAAGAAAAAAAAGAGCGAAAAAAGGAAAGAAAAAAAAAGAAAAAGAGGGAGAAGAAAAAGAAAAAAAAGCGTGAGAAAAAAAAGAGAGAAGAAAAAAAATTGGATCTATCTAGAATCAATCTCGTACCTGAATTCGGATTGGAATCTGTTTTGTGCACTCTTCAGTAAACAGCTTGGCTATTGTTTCACATCATTATCTTCACTGCCGTTGTGATCTTCACTTATATCTTGCTGTCAAGAGCTACTTAGTATCCTTCATTGATGCTAGTTGTGCTACGCCGTGACCTCATTAGTGTTCTAGGCTCGCGTCTCTAGTCCGGTCTAGCCTAGGACCAGCACAGTACCGTCGTTGAGCGTTTATTCAACATTGCATCTTTGAATTGATTATTGCTAATCTTTTGCTACCATATATAGCCAACCTAGCTCCACATATTTCTACACCGTGTATACCTACGCTTCCCTGGCAATCGCTTTACTCAATATTCGGAGTTACTTGACACCGCTGGTTGCCGATCACCGCCTGCTGCATGGTAAGAACTTGTAAGACATTGATATTTGCTTTACTGTGAGCGTTTTACCACCACATCCTAGTAGTTATAGGAACATTATTTTTGGGTTTTGTTTCTTGTTCTACTAATCATGACAGGATCCAGAGTCAACTCATGGGCTTTGTCGATCGCGGGAGACGTGCCACCACCTTTGCAAATACCACAACCGCCACGAGAGGTGCACAAACATCCAAATGCACATGATCAGGTTAATGTATCTATACCACCATTTAATGGCCGTTTTAAACCTGCTTTATATATTGAATGGGAGTTCGACATAAAAAATATATTTGCTTCCCATAATTTCGATGAACATAAAAAGGTTAAGGTTGCGGTTGGTTCTTTCACTGGTTATGTTTTGGTTTGGTGGAGTGAATATTGTCGGTTACACCCTGATTATATACCTACTACTTGGGATGATTTGAAACTTGCCATGCGACATACTTTCGTCCCTGCTTATTATACTCGTGACATGATTAAGAAGTTGCAACACTTAAAACAATGTAGTGAAACTGTAACAAAATATTATGATGATTTACAAACTACCTTGTTGCATTCCTCTTTAGAAGAAAGTGAAGATGATTTTATGGATAGATTTTGGGGAGGATTAAACCGTGATATTCAAGAGATACTAATTCATGAAGAATGTTATCCTATGGACCATTTGTTTCATCTTGCTTGCAAAGCTGAACAGGAAATAAAACGACGTGTTGGCCACGAGGAGAACAAGCGCACGGTGCACATTCCAAGAGTTGATATGGTTGTTCCTTCAACTACTAGGCATACTATGACAACCACATCCGTTGTTGTCAGGACTACATCACCTCCACCATGTGACACATCGCCCCCGAGAGTGGCTACATCATCTGAGTTGATCATAAGAGGTAATGACAAAGGTATCTGATGAGGACATGACTACCTTGGATATGACCAAAAATATTGCATATATGCATATTTGTCAGGTGATTTCTAGTGCAAACTATTCAATAATCTATTTATGTTATCCAGAACAAAACTACTTCACACACTTTTGTGTTTTGTCTAATTGCAGGTGTATGGGACATTTGTACAATCCACATATGAAGATAAGGAAGAAAGAGATGTTTATTTGCTGTCCAAAAAGTTCTCTCACGTCACTTTTGGCCCAAGAGAAGATAGAGTCCAAGTCTCTCACGTTCTGGATTCAGATTCGGACTGCACAGACATACCTGACTCAAAACGCACACAAGTTTTTCATACGGACTCCGAATTGGTTGATTCTTTTTTTGTTGGAAACTAGATTTCGTGCACTTTCCAACCCAATTGGAATCACCTTCAAATTCGCCCGGAGCGTTGAGTTGTGGACGAAACAATCTGATGCTGCAGCAGAATCCGAGTCAAACTACAAGTCCAAAGGTGTTACATCACCTCCACTTGGGCCCATTGGCCTTGTACGACCTAGATTTAGTTTTAGGCTGCCTTGGGACGTCCTCCCACCTCCTTGGCCGCCACCCCTTGCTCCTATATAAGTAGATCCATCTAGTAGCTTTTCCTTGGGATTTGTTTAGTTAAAAGTTAGCCATTGCAACTTCGTGTACTTCGTTTGTGTCCAACGACCAGACCAAGACCGCTTACGGATCCCCACCATTATCAATACTTCATATATATTCGCAATATTCAGATTGCTTTATCATATTCTTGCTCGTTCTTCGATTGCTTGCAGGAATAGACCTTCGTGGTCAGGTTGATCGTGCTCCAGCGTGGTCAATAACCTCTCGGAGTTGGTTTAGCGATTGCTAAGGCGCAACGTCGTGCACGTTTGTAGTCGGATCGTCAAAGTCGTCTCCACCAAATCGATAGTTATCATCTCATCGAAAGATCGGGACACCCCGCCTCTATCAATATGATGCTGCCTAAATTGGATACATTTGTTTTGCTTACAAATGAAGGGCCTAGCTTGGAGAAGGATGAACATTGGAGCAAGAACAAGCATGGAGATGATGGCATTCGCAAGTGATGAGGACATCAATACCATTGTTACACCCACAGCCCCTACTGCTACATATACGGGACCAATTACTAGAGCTCGCGCACGCCTATTAAATTATCAGGTACTTTCGTTTCTTGGCAATGATTCTAATGTTCATGAGAATATGATGCTGCCTAAATTGGATACATTTGTTTTGCTTACAAATGAAGGGCCTAGCTTGGAGAAGGATGAACATTGGAGCAAGAACAAGCATGGAGATGATGCCATGCGCAAGGGGAACAAGAACGGAGTTACAAGTGATGATTTCAGGACTTTGAAGCCACCATAATGGGTGCATGAAGCCTTGGACGAAATATACAAGATGCCACTTCATAAATTTCGTCCCGAGGCTATTATAGGTGCTGCGTCACCTTTTTATTGTGCCAGGCCCATGTAATTTCGAAATACATAAGTATAGGCTATTTTTAGAGTCCGTATGTGTGGGAAAACAAGAGATAGGGTTGATTTCGGACCCCTCCACCAAGGGCCACGAAATTCCCCCTCTCTTCCTCCATATATACAGCCCTTAGGGCACCGTTTAGACTTTGGGTTTTGTTTAGATTAAAAGTTCGCCATAGCTGCAACTTCGCGTACTTCGTTTGTGTTCAACGACCAGACAAAGGCGTCACAGAACCCCACCTTGATCAATAAAGCTTTCATCTTATATTCGCAATATCCAGATTGCAATCTCAGTTTCTTGCTTGTTCTTCGTTTGCTCGCAGGAAACAGACCCTCGTGGTCAGGTTGATCGTGCTCCGGCGTGGTCAATAACCTCTCGGAGTTGGTTTAGCGATTGCTAAGGCGCGACGTCCTCGCACCTTTGTAGTCGGATCGTCAAAGTCGACTTCCACCAAAGCGAAATCCATCATCTCATCGAAAGACGGGACACCTCCGCCTCTATCAAGTGGTATCAGATTTCCAGGTTGCTCGGTGAGATTTTACAGTTTTTCGTAGTTTAGATCGAGTCTGTTCTTCATACCTACAGTCCACGAAAAAGCCACAAAAAAAATTTAGGGTTAGTTCATCATATCCGAACCAATCTGAGCCTTTGCATAATCTTTTTAGGGTTTTGCTTTGTTGAATTTGCGGTTGCATCGTCGTGTCTAGTTGCTGGTCTTAGAGTCTAGTCTTTTAGAGTTTCGAGTTCTGGTCATAAGTTGTCACGCCGCCGCCGCACCATCATCATCGCCCCTGCCATCTACCACCACCGCTTATCCGCCACCGCTCCGAATCCTTATCCATATACCACCACCAATCCGTGTCCATATACCACCACCGATCCATATCCATATACTACCACCGCTACCACCACCGCTGCCATATACCACCACCATATATCCACCACCAATCCGAGTTCCTTGCATATTAGGTTTGTTTTCGAGATCCATCTAGATTCCGATTCGTGTTTCCTTGCCGGAGTATGTTTTGGAAAAAAAAAAGAGTCGGGTAGCCACGCTCCGTTTAGGCCCAAAATTTTTCGAAAACGCATTTTTCGAAAAAAATTCTGGGTGCCATTATAGGAAGTTTTTTTTGACCCGTTTCCAGTTTTTGGGTGCGGGCAGTCGAAAAAAAAATTGGTCCAAAAAATTTCGTGCCCATCCTGTCCGTTTGAGCTAGGAAGAGTTTTGAGACACTCGCCATTATAGTGATTTTTCGCAAAAAAAAAGCAGCGCAAAAAAAAGAGCGCAAAAAAAAAAGCGAAGAAAAATTTTTCAGAGTGTGCTTTTCCCTTGTTTACGTGCCGCGCCGTGATTTTGTTGGTGTTCTAGGCTCGCGTCTCTAGCACAGTCTAGCCTCGGACCAGCACAGTACCGTCGTTGAGCGTTTATTCAACTTTGCATCTCTGAATTGATTATTTCTGACCCTTTTTGCTACCATATTATAAGCCTTCCCAGCTCCACATACATCTACGTCGTGCGTTTGACTCTCCCTGGTAATCGCTCTATCCAAGCTTTGAGAGTTTTGACTACAACGGTTGCCGATCACCGCCTGTTGCTGGGTAAGAACTGGTAAGAATTTGAGGTTTGCTTGACGGATTTGTGACACCCACCACCACCACTTGTTCGTAGTCTGTAGGATCATATTCTTGTGTGTTTCTATTGCTGCTAACCATGCCAGGATCACAAGCCGACGAGATTGACTGGGAGAATTTATCGAACAAGGAGCTTCATGATAAGTTTCAGCACATGATGACTGAACAGGTGCAAGATGTGCTGAATAATTTTGAAGAGGCCATGGAGAAGATTACTAGCCTTGAGAAGACGTTCGAAACAAAGCTCGATAACAGATTTAATGAACTGCTTGCGCGTCTTCCACCACCGGCTGCACCTGTCGCACCTCTGCAACAACAACAACTACGCCCCCTTCCGAATCAGTATGGACGAGCACAGCGTGTTCCTATTGAGCCAGGACAACATTCTGGTGCCGCTGCTACTGCTGTTGGTGCTTCTTTGGCTCCTGCTACTGCTGCTGCTGGTACCCAGGAGGATGATGATTATGTGGGAGATTATGAGGATGAGGTTGATCAAAATCCGAACTACGTGCAGCCACCGGCACCGCCACCACCAGGTCGACCTCAGGTATATATTCGTAATGGTAGGCCCGCACCACCACCTCAGGTACGAGATGATGTCCATATTCCTAAACTGAAATTGAATATTCCACCATTTGAGGGTAGATATGTTCCTGATATATATCTTACTTGGGAGTTAGAAACTGAACAACGTTTTACATGTTTACAATATCCCGAGGAGAGACGGGTTGCTGCTGCTGTTTGTGCTTTCACTAGTTTTGCATGTGTATGGTGGTCTGAACATTGTAGATTATATCCTATTCCCGCTACTTGGGCTGCTTTGAAAACTGCTATGCGTACCCGTTGGGTTCCACCATATTATCAACGTGAATTGCTTCAAAAATTACAGCGCTTAAGACAAGGAAAAAATTCTGTAGAAGAATATTATCAGGAATTACAAACTGGCATGATTAGATGTGGTATTGTTGAGGAGAATGAAGCTATGCTTGCACGTTTTCTGGGTGGATTAAATAGAGAGATTCAGACCATTCTAGACTATAAGGAGTATACTAATATCACTCGTTTATTCCATCTTGCTTGTAAAGCTGAACGTGAAGTGCAGGATCGACAAGCATTGGCGCGAACTAACTTTTCTGCAGGCCGACCTTCATCATGGACACCGCGTGCATCTTCTACTTCAACTGCACCAGCACCTCAATTAGGTGCCTCCTCCAGTCGTGATACAAGAAAACAGGCACAACCACCATTATCTGCCAAGAGCGCACCTGCTGGGCCTGCACGGAGTTCTTCTTCTTCCATGGCATCAACAGGGCACACAAGTGATATTATTTGTTGTCGTTGTAAGGGAGGAGGTCATTATGCGAGAGAATGCAAATCTCCGCGTGTGATGATTGCTACCGCGGATGGTGGATATGAGTCCGCTAGTGACTATGATGAGGAGACTTTGGCTCTTATTACACGTGAAGAACATGGTGGAGATGATTCTGATCATGAGACGCAATACATGGCTCCTGAAGACGCTGACAGGTATGAATGTTTAGTTGCTCAACGTGTTTTGAGTGTGCAGGTCACACAAGCTGAGCAAAATCAGAGGCACAATTTGTTCCATACCAAGGGAGTTGTGAAAGAACGTTCTGTGCGCGTCATCATAGATGGAGGGAGTTGCAACAACTTGGCTAGCATGGAGATGGTGGAGAAGCTTTCTCTCACCACAAGACCACATCCACATCCTTACTACATCCAATGGTTCAACAACAGCGGCAAGGTTAAGGTAACACGTACTGTTCGTGTGCATTTTAGTATATCTACATATGCTGATTATGTTGATTGTGATGTGGTACCTATGCAAGCATGTTCCTTATTACTTGGTAGACCATGGCAATTTGATAAAAATTCTGTACACCATGGTAGAAACAATCAGTATACTCTTGTTCATAAGGATAAAAATATTACTTTGCTTCCTATGACTCCTGATTCTATTTTGAAAGATGATATTCATAGAGCTAATAAAGCACAACAAGAGAAGAATAAGAGTGAAAATCAGATTGTGGCAAAAGAATTTGAGCAACAAATGAAGCCTAATAATAAACCATCTGGTGTTGCTTCTGAAATTAAATTGAAAAGTGCATGTTTATTTGCCACCAAATCTGATATTGATGAGCTAGATTTCAGCAAATCTGTTTGCTATGCTTTTGTGTGCAAAGAGGCATTATTTTCATTCGAGGACGTGCCTTCCTCTTTGCCTCCTGCTATCACTAACATTTTGCAGGAGTTCGCTGACGTCTTTCCACAAGACGTGCCACCGGGATTACCACCTATTCGAGGGATTGAGCATCAGATCGACTTAATTCCCGGTGCTTCACTGCCAAACCGTGCGCCATACCGTACCATCCAGAGGAGACGAAGGAGATTATGAGTCAAGTACAAGAGCTTCTCGACAAAGGTTATATACGCGAATCCCTTAGTCCTTGTGTTGTTCCTATTATTCTAGTGCCGAAAAAGGATGGTACATCGCGTATGTGTGTTGATTGTAGAGGCATTAATAATATTACTATTCATTATCGTCATCCTATTCCTAGGCTAGATGATATGCTTGATGAATTGAGTGGCTCTACAATATTCTCCAAAGTTGATTTGCGTAGTGGATACCATCAAATTCGTAGGAAATTAGGGGATGAATGGAAAACAGCATTTAAAACTAAATTTGGATTATATGAGTGGTTAGTCATGCCTTTTGGGTTAACTAATGCACCTAGTACTTTCATGAGATTAATGAACGAAGTTTTACGTGCTTTCATTGGACGATTTGTGGTAGTTTACTTTGATGACATATTGATTTATAGCAGATCTTTGGAAGAACATTTGGAACATTTACGTGCTATTTTTATTGCTCTACGTGATGCACGTTTGTTTGGTAACCTTGGGAAGTGCACCTTTTGCACCGACCGAGTATCTTTTCTTGGCTATGTTGTTACTCCACAGGGAATTGAAGTTGGTAAAGCCAAGATTGAAGCTATTGAGAGTTGGCCGCAACCCAAAACGGTCACACAAGTGAGGAGTTTTCTTGGCCTCGCTGGATTCTATAGGCGTTTTGTGAGAGATTTCAGCACCATTGCTGCACCTCTCAATGAGCTTACAAAGAAAGATGTGCCTTTTCTTTGGGGTACCGCACAGGAAGAAGCCTTCTCGGTATTGAAAGATAAGTTGACACATGCTCCTTTACTCCAACTTCCTGATTTTAATAAGACTTTGGAGCTTGAATGTGATGCTAGTGGAATTGGATTAGGCGGTGTGTTATTACAAGATGGCAAACCTGTTGCATACTTTTCTGAAAAATTGAGTGGGCCTAGTCTGAATTATTCTACTTATGATAAAGAATTATATGCTCTTGTTCGGACTTTAGAAACATGGCAACATTATTTATGGCCCAAAGAATTTGTTATACATTCTGATCATGAATCTTTGAAACATATTAAAAGTCAAGCTAAATTGAATCGTAGACATGCTAAATGGGTTGAATTCATTGAGACTTTTCCTTATGTCATTAAACACAAGAAGGGAAAAGAAAATGTTATTGCTGATGCATTGTCTCGCTGCTATACTATGCTTTCACAACTTGACTTCAAAATATTTGGTTTGGAGACCATCAAAGATCAATATGTGCATGATGCTGATTTTAAAGATGTAATGCAGAATTGTAAAGAAGGAAGAATGTGGAACATGTTCGTCGTTAACGATGGATTTGTGTTTCGTGCTAACAAGCTATGCATTCCAGCTAGCTCCGTTCATCTTTTGTTGTTGCAGGAGGCGCATGGAGGAGGATTAATGGGACACTTTGGCGTGAAGAAGATGGAGGACGTACTTGCTACACATTTCTTTTGGCCAAAGATGAGACGGGATGTTGAGCGTTTTATTGCTCGATGCACTACATGTCAAAAAGCTAAGTCACGACTCAATCCTCATGGTTTATATATGCCTTTGCCTGTACCTAGTGTTCCTTGGGAGGATATATCTATGGACTTTGTTTTAGGTTTACCTCGAACAAAGAAGGGGAGGGATAGCATATTTGTTGTCGTGGATAGATTCTCGAAAATGGCACACTTTATACCATGTCATAAAAGCGATGATGCTGTTAATGTTGTTGATTTGTTCTTTCGTGAAATTATTCGCTTGCATGGTGTGCCAAATACTATTGTTTCAGATCGTGATACTAAATTTCTTAGCCACTTTTGGAGATGTTTATGGGCTAAGTTGGGGACTAAACTGCTTTTTAGTACTACTTGTCACCCCCAAACTGATGGACAAACTGAAGTAGTCAATAGAATGTTGTCTACTATGCTTAGGGCTGTTTTGAAGAATAATAAGAAAATGTGGGAGGAATGCTTGCCTCATATTGAATTTGCTTATAATCGTTCATTGCATTCTACTACTAAGATGTGCCCTTTTGAAGTTGTGTATGGTTTCCTACCTCGTGCACCTATTGATTTGTTGCCTCTTCCATCTTCGGAGAAGTTTAATTTGGATGCTAAACAACGTGCTGAATTGATTTTAAAAATGCATGAGTTAACTAAGGAAAACATTGAGCGTATGAATGCTAAATATAAACTTGCTGGAGATAAGGGTAGAAAACATGTTGTGTTTGCACCTGGAGATCTTGTTTGGTTACATTTGCGTAAGGATAGATTTCCTGATTTGCGCAAATCAAAGCTAATGCCACGTGCTGATGGTCCCTTTAAGGTGTTAGAGAAAATAAATGATAATGCATATAAACTTGAGCTGCCTGCAGATTTTGGGGTTAGTCCCACTTTTAACATTGCAGATTTGAAGCCTTATTTGGGTGAGGAAGATGAGTTTCCGTCGAGGACGACTTCGTTTCAAGAAGGGGAGGATGATGAGGACATCAATACCATTGTTACACCCACAGCCCCTACTGCTACATATACGGGACCAATTACTAGAGCTCGCGCACGCCTATTAAATTATCAGGTACTTTCGTTTCTTGGCAATGATTCTAATGTTCATGAGAATATGATGCTGCCTAAATTGGATACATTTGTTTTGCTTACAAATGAAGGGCCTAGCTTGGAGAAGGATGAACATTGGAGCAAGAACAAGCATGGAGATGATGGCATGCGCAAGGGGAACAAGAACGGAGTTACAAGTGATGATTTCAGGACTTTGAAGCCACCATAATGGGTGCATGATGCCTTGGACGAAATATACAAGATGCCACTTCATAAATTTCGTCCCGAGGCTATTATAGGTGCTGCGTCACCTTTTTATTGGGCCAGGCCCATGTAATTTCGAAATACATAAGTATAGGCTATTTTTAGAGTCCGTATGTGTGGGGAAACAAGAGATAGGGTTGATTTCGGACCCCTCCACCAAGGGCCACGAAATTCCCCCTCTCTTCCTCCATATATACAGCCCTTAGGGCACCGTTTAGACTTTGGGTTTTGTTTAGATTAAAAGTTCGCCATAGCTGCAACTTCGCGTACTTCGTTTGTGTTCAACGACCAGACAAAGGCGTCACAGAACCCCACCTTGATCAATAAAGCTTTCATCTTATATTCGCAATATCCAGATTGCAATCTCAGTTTCTTGCTTGTTCTTCGTTTGCTCGCAGGAAACAGACCCTCGTGGTCAGGTTGATCGTGCTCCGGCGTGGTCAATAACCTCTCGGAGTTGGTTTAGCGATTGCTAAGGCGCGACGTCCTCGCACGTTCGTAGTCGGATCGTCAAAGGCGACTTCCACCAAAGCGAAATCCATCATCTCATCGAAAGACGGGACACCTCCGCCTCTATCAGCAAGGGGAACAAGAACGGAGTTACAAGTGATGATTTCAGGACTTTGAAGCCACCATAATGGGTGCATGAAGCCTTGGACGAAATATACAAGATGCCACTTCATAAATTTCGTCCCGAGGCTATTTTAGGTGCTGCGTCACCTTATTATTGGGCCAGGCCCATGTAATTTCGAAATACATAAGTATAGGCTATTTTTAGAGTCCGTATGTGTGGGGAAACAAGAGATAGGGTTGATTTCGGACCCCTCCACCAAGGGCCACGAAATTCCCCCCTCTTCCTCCATATATACAGCCCTTAGGGCATCGTTTAGACTTTGGGTTTTGTTTAGATTAAAAGTTCGCCATAGCTGCAACTTCGCGTACTTTGTTTGTGTTCAACGACCAGACAAAGGCGTCACAGAACCCCACCTTGATCAATAAAGTTTTCATCTTATATTCGCAATATCCAGATTGCAATCTCAGTTTCTTGCTTGTTCTTCATTTGCTCGCAGGAAACAGACCCTCGTGGTCAGGTTGATCGTGCTCCGGCGTGGTCAATAACCTCTCGGAGTTGGTTTAGCGATTGCTAAGGCGCGACGTCCTCGCACGTTCGTAGTCGGATCGTCAAAGTCGACTGCCACCAAAGCGATATCCATCATCTCATCGAAAGACGGGACACCTTTGCCTCTATCAAGTGGTATTAGATTTCCAGGTTGCTCGGTGAGATTTTACAGTTTTTCGTAGTTTAGATCAAGTCTGTTCTTCATACCTATAGTCCACGAAAAAGCCACAAAAAATTAGGGTTAGTTCATCATATCCGAACCAATCTGAGCCTTTGCATAATCTTTTTGGGGTTTTGCTTTGTTGAATTTGCGGTTGCATCGTCGTGTCTAGTTGCTGGTCTTAGAGTCTAGTCTTTTAGAGTTTCGAGTTCTGGTCATAAGTTGTCACGCCGCTGCCGCACCATCATCATCACCCCTGCCATCTACCACCACTGCTTATCCGCCACCGCTTCGAATCCGTATCCATATGCCACCAGAGCTGTCATATACCACCACCGCTGCCATCTACCACCATATATCCACCACCAATCCGAGTTCTTGTCATATTAGGTTTGTTTTCGAGATCCATCTAGATTCCGATTCGTGTTTCCTTGCCGGAGTAGGTTTCGGAAAGAAAAAAAAAGAGTCCGGAAACCACGCTCCGTTTAGGCCCAAAATTTTTCGAAAACGCATTTTTCGATAAATTTTCTGGCTGTCCTATTTTTAGGTGTTTCTGAGTGTTTTGAGACAGGTGCCATTATAGGAAGTTTTTTTTGACCCGTTTCCAGTTTTTGGGTCCGGGCAGTCAAAAAAAAAATTGGTCAAAAAAATTTCGTGCCCATCCTGTCAGTTTGAGCTAGGAAGAGTTTTGAGACACTCGCCATTATAGTGATTTTTCGCAAAAAAAAGCAGCGCAAAAAAAATAAGAGCGAAAAAAAAATTCCAGAGTGTGCTTTTCCCTTGTTTACGTGTCGCGCCGTGATTTTGTTGGTGTTCTAGGCTCGCGTCTCTAGCACAGTCTAGCCTAGGACCAGTACAGTACCGTCGTTGAGCGTTTATTCAACTTTGCATCTCTGAATTGATTATTGCTGACCCTTTTTGCTACCATATTATAAGCCTTCCTAGCTCCACATACATCTACGTCGTGCATTTGACTCTCCTTGGTAATCGCTCTATCCAAGCTTTGAGAGTTTTTGACTACAACGGTTGCCGATCACCGCCTGCTGCTGGGTAAGAACTGGTAAGAATTTGAGATTTGCTTGACGGATTTGTGACACCCACCACCACCTCTTGTTAGTAGTTTGTAGGATCATATTCTTGTGTGTTTCTATTGCTGCTAACCATGCCAGGATCACAAGCCGAAGAGACTGACTGGGAGAACATGACGAATAAGGATTTGCATGATAAATTTCAGCAAATGATGAGTGAACAGGTGCAAGACGTGCTAACCAGATTTGAAGAGGCCATGGAGAAGATAGATGGCATGGAGAAGACGTTCGAAACAAAGCTCGATAACAAGTTTAATGAATTGCTCGCGCGTCTTCCACCACCACCACCCGCTGCACCTAACGCACCTCTCCAACAATAACAACAACGACTACCTCCATGTCCCGAAATAGACCTCCGCCGAGCGAGCCGTGTTCCTCTTGCGTTTGGCCAAACTGTTGGTGCTGCTGTTGATACTTCTATGGCTCCTGCTGCTGATGCGGAGGAGGATGATTATGTGGGAGATTACGAGGATGGGGTTGCTCAAAATCAGAACTACGTGCAACCACCACCACCACCACCAGCAGGTCGACCTCAGGTATATATTCGTAATGGTAGGCCTGCACCACCACCTCAGGTACGAGATGATGTCCATATTCCTAAACTGAAATTGAATATTCCACCATTTGAGGGTAGATATGTTCCTGATATATATCTTACTTGGGAGTTAGAAACTGAACAACGTTTTACATGTTTACAATATCCCGAGGAGAGACGGGTTGCTGCTGCTGTTTGTGCTTTCACTAGTTTTGCATGTGTCTGGTGGTCTGAACATTGTAGATTATATCCTATTCCAACTACTTGGGCTGCTTTGAAAACCGCTATGCGTACGCGTTGGGTTCCACCATATTATCAACATGAATTGCTTCAAAAATTGCAGCGTTTAAGACAAGGAAAAAATTCTGTAGAAGAATATTATCAGGAATTACAAACTGGCATGATTCGATGTGGTATTGTTGAGGAGAATGAAGCTATGCTTGCACGTTTTCTGGGTGGATTAAATTGAGAGATTCAGACCATTCTAGACTATAAGGAGTATACTAATATCACTCGTTTATTCCATCTTGCTTGTAAAGCTGAACGTGAAGTGCAGGATCGACAAGCATTGGCGTGAACTAACTTTTCTGCAGGCCGACCTTCATCATGGACACCGCGTGCATCTTCTACTTCAACTGCACCAGCACCTCAATCAGGTGCCTCCTACAGCCGTGATACAAGAAAACAGGAACAACCACCATTATCTGCCAAGAGCGCACCTGCCGGGCCTGCACAGAGTTCTTCTTCTTCCAGGGCATCAACAGGGCACACAAGTGATATTATTTGTCGTCGTTGTAAGGGAGGAGGTCATTATGCGAGAGAATGCAAATCTCCGCGTGTGATGATTGCTACCGAGGGTGGTGGATATGAGTCCGCTAGTGACTATGATGAGGAGACATTGGCTCTTATTACACGTGAAGAACATGGTGGAGATGATTCTGATCATGAGACGCAATACATGGCTCCTGAAGACGCTGACAGGTATGAATGTTTAGTTGCTCAACGTGTTTTGAGTGTGCAGGTCACACAAGCTGAGCAAAATCAGAGGCACAATTTGTTCCATACCAAGGGAGTTGTGAAGGAACGTTCTGTGCGCGTCATAATAGACGGAGGGAGCTGCAACAACTTGGCTAGCATGGAGATGGTGGAGAAGCTTTATCTCACCACAAGACCACATCCACATCCGTACTACATCCAATGGTTCAACAACAGCGGCAAGGTTAAGGTAACACGTACTGTTCGTGTGCATTTTAGTATCTCTACATATGTTGATTATGTTGATTGTGATGTGGTACCTATGCAAGCATGTTCCTTATTACTTGGTAGACCATGGCAATTTGATAAAAATTCTGTACACCATGGTAGAAACAATCACTATACTCTTCTTCATAAGGATAAAAATATTACTTTGCTTCCTATGACTCCTGATTCCATTTTGAAAGATGATATTAATAGAGCTAATAAAGCAAAACAGGAGAAGAATAAGAGTGAAAATCAGATTGTGGCAAAAGAATTTGAGCAACAAATGAAGCCTAATAATAAACCATCTAGTGTTGCTTCTGAAATTAAATTGAAAAGTGCATGTTTATTTGCCACCAAATCTGATATTGATGAGCTAGATTTTAGCAAATCTGTTTGCTATGCTTTTGTGTGCAAAGAGGCATTATTTTCATTCGAGGACGTGCCTTCCTCTTTGCCTCCTGCTGTCACTAACATTTTGCAGGAGTTCGCTGACGTTTTTCCACAAGACGTGCCACCGGGATTACCGCCTATTCGAGGGAATGAGCATCAGATTGACTTAATTCCCGGTGCTTCACTGCCAAACCGTGCACCATACCGTACCAATCCAGAGGAGACGAAGGAGATTATGCGTCAATGATAGAGGCAAAGGTGTCCCGTCTTTCGATGAGATGATGGATATCACTTTGGTGGAAGTCGACTTTGACGATCCGACTACGAACGTGCGAGGACGTCGCGCCTTAGCAATCGCTAAACCAACTCCGAGAGGTTATTGACCACGCCGGAGCACGATCAACCTGACCACGAGGGTCTGTTTCCTGCGAGCAAACGAAGAACAAGCAAGAAACTGAGATTGCAATCTGGATATTGCGAATATAAGATGAAAGCTTTATTGATCAAGGTGGGGTTCTGTGACGCCTTTGTCTGGTCGTTGAACACAAATGAAGTACGCGAAGTTGCAGCTATGGCGAACTTTTAATCTAAACAAAACCCAAAGTCTAAACGATGCCCTAAGGGCTGTATATATGGAGGAAGAGGGGGGAATTTCGTGGCCCTTGGTGGAGGGGTCCGAAATCAACCCTATCTCTTGTTTCCCCACACATACGGACTCTAAAAATAGCCTATACTTATGTATTTCGAAATTACATGGGCCTGGCCCAATAAAAAGGTGACGCAGCACCTAAAATAGCCTCGGAACGAAATTTATGAAGTGGCATCTTGTATATTTCGTCCAAGGCTTCATGCACCCATTATGGTGGCTTCAAAGTCCTGAAATCATCACTTGTAACTCCGTTCTTGTTTCCCTTGCGCATGCCATCATCTCCATGCTTGTTCTTGCTCCAATGTTCATCCTTCTCCAAGCTAGGCCCTTCATTTGTAAGCAAAACAAATGTATCCAATTTAGGCAGCATCATATTCTCATGAACATTAGAATCATTACCAAGAAACGAAAGTACCTGGTAATTTAGTTGGCGTGCACGAGCTCCAGTAATTGGTCCAGTATGTATAGCAGCAGGGGCTGTGGGTGTAACAATTGTATTGATGTCCTCATCAGTCAAGTACAAGAGCTTCTCGACAAAGGTTATATACGCGAATCCCTTAGTCCTTGTGCTGTTCCTATTATTCTAGTGCCGAAAAAGGATGGTACATCACATATGTGTGTTGATTGTAGAGGCATTAATAATATTACTATTCGTTATCGTCATCCTATTCCTAGGCTAGATGATATGCTTGATGAATTGAGTGGCTCTACAATATTCTCCAAAGTTGATTTGCGTAGTGGCTACCATCAAATTCGTATGAAATTGGGAGATGAATGGAAAACAGCATTTAAAACTAAGTTTGGATTATATGAGTGGTTAGTCATGCCTTTTGGGTTAGCTAATGCACCTAGTACTTTCATGAGATTAATGAACGAAGTTTTACGTGTTTTCATTGGACGATTTGTGGTAGTTTACTTTGATGACATATTGATTTATAGCAGATCTTTGGAAGAACATTTGGAACATTTACGTGCTATTTTTATTGCTCTACGTGATGCACGTTTGTTTGGTAACCTTGGGAAGTGCACCTTTTGCACCGACCGAGTATCTTTTCTTGGCTATGTTGTTACTCCACAGGGAATTGAAGTTGATAAAGCCAAGATTGAAGCTATTGAGAGTTGGATGCAGCCCAAAACGGTCACACAAGTGAGGAGTTTTCTTGGCCTCGCTGGATTCTATAGGCGTTTTGTGAGAGATTTCAGCACCATTGCTGCACCTCTCAATGAGCTTACAAAGAAAGATGTGCCTTTTCTTTGGGGTACCGCACAGGAAGAAGCCTTCACGGTATTGAAAGATAAGTTGACACATGCTCCTTTACTCCAACTTCCTGATTTTAATAAGACTTTTGAGCTTGAATGTGATGCTAGTGGAATTGGATTAGGAGGTGTGTTATTACAAGATGGCAAACCTGTTGCATACTTTTCTGAAAAATTGAGTGGGCCTAGTCTGAATTATTCTACTTATGATAAAGAATTATATGCTCTTGTTCGGACTTTAGAAACATGGCAACATTATTTATGGCCCAAAGAATTTGTTATACATTCTGATCATGAATCTTTGAAACATATTAAAAGTCAAGCTAAACTGAATCGTAGACATGCTAAATGGGTTGAATTCATTGAGACTTTCTGAATACAATTGTTACACCCATAGCCCCTGCTGCTATACATACTGGACCAATTACTAGAGCTCGTGCACGCCAACTAAATTACCAGGTACTTTCGTTTCTTGGTAATGATTCTAATGTTCATGAGAATATGATGCTGCCTAAATTGGATACATTTGTTTTGCTTACAAATGAAGGGCCTAGCTTGGAGAAGGATGAACATTTGAGCAAGAACAAGCATGGAGATGATGGCATGCGCAAGGGGAACAAGAATGGAGTTACAAGTGATGATTTCAGGACTTTGAAGCCACCATAATGGGTGCATGAAGCCTTGGACGAAATATACAAGATGCCACTTCATAAATTTCGTCCCGAGGCTATTTTAGGTGCTGCGTCACCTTATTATTGGGCCAGGCCCTTGTAATTTCGAAATACATAAGTATAGGCTATTTTTAGAGTCCGTATGTGTGGGGAAATAAGAGATAGGGTGATTTCGGACCCCTCCACCAAGGGCCACGAAATTCCCCCCTCTCCTCCATATATACAGCCCTTAGGGCATCGTTTAGACTTTGGGTTTTGTTTAGATTAAAAGTTCGCCATAGCTGCAACTTCGCGTACTTCGTTTGTGTTCAACGACCAGACAAAGGCGTCACAGAACCCCACCTTGATCAATAAAGCTTTCATCTTATATTCGCAATATCCAGATTGCAATCTCAGTTTCTTGCTTGTTCTTCGTTTGCTCGCAGGAAACAGACCCTCGTGGTCAGGTTGATCGTGCTCCAGCGTGGTCAATAACCTCTCGGAGTTGGTTTAGCGATTGCTAAGGCGCGACGTCCTCGCACGTTCGTAGTCGGATCGTCAAAGTCGACTGCCACCAAAGCGATATCCATCATCTCATCGAAAGACGGGACACCTTTGCCTCTATCAGGTCGTCCGTAGATTCGGTTCGGGCGTGCCTCGGTCGGACGTCCGGTGGTCTCGGTCGTCCGTAGATTTGGTTCGGATGCTCAGCTATCGGACGTCCAGAGGGCGTCGGTCGTCCGTGGTCTGGGAGTCGTCGGACGTCCGGGCTTGGTCGGACGTCTGGGCTTGGTCGGACGTCTGATGCCTGTAGCTTCAGCAGCATCTCTTCTTCTTCTTCAACATGCTTGGGGTCCTCGCCGTCTTGGCTCTTGCAAGTAGTAGACCCTTGGCTCACCTCCATGTACCTGATTACACACAGAGTCTCCGAATGAGGTAGTAGCCATGTCTCGTGAGTAGAAAGAGGGAGTTCGGAGAGGAGCGAGTTCACCTTACCTTCGATAGCCTTAGCTCGGGCTCTTGTCATGGGTCCAAGTGGTGTTGAGGGAGATGTAGGCACGTC
>NC_041393.1:313998738-314024387 GCF_002162155.2 Triticum dicoccoides
TCAAAAGATGCATCACCATGGAAAGGTGCGAGGTCCTTGACGTTGAAGATGTCGCTCACGTTGTACTTGCCTCGTGGTAGGTCGATCTTGTAGGCGTTGTCGTTGTAGCGTGCTAGAACCTTGAAAGGTCCATCGGCGCGAGGTAGAAGCTTGGACTTGCGTTCGTTGGGAAAGCGGTCCTTGCGAAGATGTAGCCACACTAGATCACCAATGTTGAATACCATGGGTTGCTTGTTGATGTTGAGCTTGGTCGCTAGTCGTTGTACTTGGCACTCGATGGTGTGCCTTGTATCTTCATGCATCTTCTTGATGTAGCTTGCACGAGTACTTGCGTCGAGGTTGGTTTGCTCTTGTAGAGGAAGAGGTAGAATGTCCAATGGGGACAAAGGGTTGAAGCCGTAGACGACCTCAAAGGGGGACTTGCCGGTCGTGGAATGTCTTGCACGGTTGTAGGCGTACTCGGCGATGGGTAGACACGCCTCCCACTCCTTGATGTTCTTCTTGATCAACACACGAAGTAGAGTGGAGAGTATACGGTTCATCACCTCCGTTTGGCCGTCGGTTTGAGGACGGTATGCCGAAGAGAACAATAGCTTGATTCCGAGCTTGGCACATAGGGTCTTCCAAAAGTAACTCAAGAACTTGACGTCGCGGTCCGAGACAATCGTCTTTGGTACTCCATGAAGTCGCAAGATTTCCCTACAAAAGAGATTAGCAATATGTGAAGCATCGTCTATCTTGTTGCAAGGAATGAAATGTGCCATCTTAGAAAATCGGTCCACAACAACAAAGACGGAATCCTTGCCATTTTGAGTTCTAGGCAAACCAAGTACAAAATCCATGCTAATGTCTTCCCAAGGTTGATAAGGAATGGGAAGGGGCATGTAACGACCATGGGATTGTGCTTTTGACTTAGCTTTGCGACATGTAGAACAACGGTTGGTGAAGCGTGAGACATCAGGAAACATCTTGGGCCAAAAGTAGTTCTTAGAGAGCGTGGCGAAAGTCTTGTCACGTCCAAAGTGTCCCATTAGTCCGCCTCCATGAGCCTCTTGCAAAAGGAGCAAACGAAGAGAAGACTCGGGAATGCAAAGTTTATTAGCTCTCATAAGATAATCACCCTTTATGTAGTATCGTTCCCAAGACGTGTGTGTCAAACACTTAGCATAAGGAGTAGCAAAATAAGGATCATGGTCATACAAGTCTTTTATATGCTCAAAACCAATAACATTCAACTCAAGTTTAGTGACAAGCGTGCATATGCGTGAAAGTGCATATGCAACTACATTTTCCTTACCCTTAATGTACTTGATCACATAAGGAAAAGATTCAATAAATTCACTCCATTTGGCATGACGCTTGTTCAACTTAGTTTGGCCTTTCAAGTACTTAAGCGTTTCATGATCGGTATGGATGACAAATTCATGAGGTCTAAGGTAATGTTCCCAACCATGTAGCACACGTACTAAAGCATACAATTCTTTGTCATAGATGGGATAATTGAGTTGAGCACCAGAGAATTTTTCACTAAAATAAGCAATGGCTCGTTTTTCTTGCATTAGAATTCCGCCAATTCCGGTACCACTTGCATCACAATGAACCTCAAAAGTTTTGTCAAAGTTGGGCAAAGCAAGAATCGGAGCATGAGTAAGTAAAGACTTGAGCTCATCAAAAGCGGTGGATTGCAAAGATCCCCAAACAAAAGGAGCATTCTTGTTACTCAAAGCATGTAAAGGAGCGGCAATTGTGCTAAAGTTTTTCACAAAGCGGCGGTAAAATCCTGCAAGACCAAGAAAACTTCTCACTTGTTGCAAATTGGTGGGTTGGGAACAAGTTTTAATCGCCTTAATCTTAGTTTCATCAACATGGACACCCTTGGAAGAGATAACAAAACCCAAGAAAACCACTTTGTCAATGCCAAAAGTGCATTTTTTCAAGTTCGCATAAAGTGATGAGGACATGACTACCTTGGATATGACCAAAAATATTGCATATATGCATATTTGTCAGGTGATTTCTAGTGCAAACTATTCAATAATCTATTTATGTTATCCAGAACAAAAATACTTCACACACTTTTGTGTTTTGTCTAATTGCAGATGTATGGGACATTTGTACAATCCACATATGAAGATAAGGAAGAAAGAGATGTTTATTTGCTGTCCAAAAAGTTCTCTCACGTCACTTTTGGCTCAAGAGAAGATAGAGTCCAAGTCTCTCACGTTCTGGATTCAGATTCGGACTGCACAGACATACCTGACTCAAAACGCACACAAGTTTTTCATACGGACTCCGAATTGGGTGATTCTTTTTTTGTTGGAAACTAGATTTCGTGCACTTTCCAACCCAATTGGAATCACCTCCAAATTCGTCCGGAGCGTTGAGTTGTGGACGAAACAATCTGATGCTGCAGCAGAATCCGTGTCAAACTACAAGTCCAAAGGTGTTACATCACCTCCACTTGGGCCCATTGGCCTTGTACGACCTAGATTTAGTTTTAGGCTGCCTTGGGACGTCCTCCAACCTCCTTGGCCGCCACCCCTTGCTCCTATATAAGTAGATCCATCTAGTAGCTTTTCCTTGGGATTTGTTTAGTTAAAAGTTAGCCATTGCAACTTCATGTACTTCGTTTGTGTCCAACGACCAGACCAAGACCGCTTCCGGATCCCCACCATTATCAATACTTCATATATATTTGCAATATTCAGATTGCTTTATCATATTCTTGCTCGTTCTTCGATTGCTTGCAGGAATAGACCTTCGTGGTCAGGCTGACCGTGCTTCCAGCATCGTCAGTAACCTCAGGAGATTGGTTTAGCGATTGCTAAGGCGCACCGTTGTGCACGTTCGTAGTCGGATTGTCAAAGTCGTCTCCACAAAATCGATAGTTATCATCTCATCGAAAGATCGGGACACCCCCGCCTCTATCAAGTGGTATCAGTTTTCAGGTTGCTCGGTGAGAATTTCCAGTTTTCCTAGATTAGATTTATTTTCCTACCTATTGTCCAAGAAAAATCCACAAAAAAGAGTTAGATCTATTCATCCTTTGTCCAAGCCAGTCTGAGCCTTTGCAATTTTCTTTTCATTGCTTGCATAGTTGAATTATCGGTTGCATCGTCGTGTCGAGTTGCTGGTCTTAGTGTCTAGGTCGTTTAGAGTTTCGAGTTCTGTTCACATTAGTCACGTCGCCGCTGCATCATTATCCCTTCCGCTGTCCACCACCCATCCATCAATTTCCTCCACGTGCTACCCACCGTTAATTGTCATAATCATAGTTGAGATCGTTCCCATCTTCGCTTGATCCAATCTACATCTTATCTAGTTTGTTTTGGAAAGAGGGAGAGAGAAAAAAAAGGAAAAGAAAAAAAAGCGTGAGAAAAAAAAAGAGAAGAAAAAAAATTGGATCTATCTAGAATCAATCTCGTACCTGAATTCGGATTGGAATCTGTTTTGCGCACTGTTTAGTAAAACAGGTGTATCTTCCTCATACGAAGTTAGTTTTGGCTCCGTGAGTACTCAAATTGAAGATAGCGACGAGCCGCATCTAAATAGTTGCAGAAGCTAGTTCAATATTTGACACCTCAAAATCGGCTTCTAAATAGGTCTTTTTGCCCTCCGAAGTTCGTGAACACAACTTGTTCCAATTTTTCAGGCCAGTTTTAGAATTCTTTGACTCCTCATATCAACTCGGAATTGAGTGATTCTTTTTGCATTGGAAAGCTTGAGTTAGTAGCATTCTTTGAAAGAATTTATCAGAAAATTGTCTCAAACTTTTCAAGAGGAAAGTTGGAGAGAGAGTTGTTGTATATCCTGCTTGGCAGTTGTTTTTCATCATTATCTTCACTGCCGTTGTGATCTTCACTTATATCTTGCTGTCAAGAGCTACTTAGTATACTTCATTGATGCTAGTTGTGCTACGCCGTGACCTCATTAGTGTTCTAGGCTCGCGTCTCTAGTACGGTCTAGCCTAGGACCAGCACAGTACCGTCGTTGAGCGTTTATTCAACATTGCATCTTTGAATTGATTATTGCTAATCTTTTGCTACCATATATAGCCAACCTAGCTCCACATATTTCTACACCGTGTATACGTACGCTCCCCTGGCAATCGCTTCACTCAATATTCGGAGTTACTTGACACCGCTGGTTGCCGATCACCGCCTGCTGCATGGTAAGAACTTGTAAGACATTGATATTTGCTTTACTGTGAGCGTTTTACCACCACATCCTAGTAGTTATAGGAACATTATTTTTGGGTTTTGTTTCTTGTTCTACTAATCATGACAGGATCCAGAGTCAATTCATGGGCTTTGTCGATCGCGGGAGACGTGCCACCACCTTTGCAAATACCACAACCGTCACGAGAGGTGCACAAACATCCAAATGCACATGATCAGGTTAATGTATCTATACCACCATTTAATGGTTGTTTTAAACCTGCTTTATATATTGAATGGGAGTTCGACATAAAAAATATATTTGCTTCCCATAATTTCGATGAACATAAAAAGGTTAAGGTTGCGGTTGGTTCTTTCACTGGTTATGCTTTGGTTTGGTGGAGTGAATATTGTCGGTTACACCCTGATTATATACCTACTACTTGGGATGATTTGAAACTTGCCATGCGACATACTTTCGTCCCTGCTTATTATACTCGTGACATGATTAAAAAGTTGCAACACTTAAAACAAGGTAGTGAAACTGTAACAAAATATTATGATGATTTACAAACTACCTTGTTGCATTCCTCTTTAGAAGAAAGTGAAGATGATTTTATGGATAGATTTTGGGGAGGATTAAACCGTGATATTCAAGAGATACTAATTCATGAAGAGTGTTATCCTATGGACCATTTGTTTCATCTTGCTTGCAAAGCTGAACAGAAAATAAAACGACGTGTTGGCCACGAGGAGAACAAGCGCACGGTGCACATTCCAAGAGTTGATATGATTGTTCCTTCAACTACTAGGCATACTATGACAACCACATCCGTTGCTGTCAGGACTACATCACCTCCACCATGTGACACATCGCCCCCGAGAGTGGCTACATTATCTGAGTTGATCATAAGAGGTAATGACAAAGGTACTGATCTTCCATCTCTACATGAGAATGATGAATGCCTTGTCAATTTGAATGCACCATCTGATGAGCTACCCACTACTTTGATCACACCACCTATTTTAGAGGACTACGTTGATAATTTGACTTTGCCATGTGATCAAACAACTGAAATACCAACAATTTTGAGTGCACCCATTGAATTAACTATTGATGCAAAAGAACCAATGTTTAATCATTTTGATATGACCTCTAATCTTGGTGATGATTCTGTGTTGAATGACTTATTGCATGTTTGCTTATTTAAGCATGTTGTAGCATGCAAATTTGATGCAAGTAAGGTTTATTCACCAATGTTGGGATGGTTTAATGATGAACATTGTCAATCTTTTGAAATGAATAAGAGCTTCACTTATATGTGCAAACTGAGTTGCAATATTTTCATGCCTTCTACTTCTTGTGCTAATTTTTTGGCTTTAGATTTTATGAACTATGCAAGTTACTCATCTATTCATGTGTCATATATGCAAAAATCAAGGGAAGTAAAAATGGATGACATATACATATACAACATGTACACCTTGTCTCTTTTGTTAGCCACATTTCAGATTAAGCAACGCCGAGGACGGCTTTATTTTCAAGAAGGGGAGGATGATGAGGACATGACTACCTTGGATATGACCAAAAATATTGCATATATGCATATTTGTCAGGTGATTTCTAGTGCAAACTATTCAATAATCTATTTATGTTATCCAGAACAAAAATACTCCACATATGAAGATAAGGAAGAAAGAGATGTTTATTTGCTGTCCAAAAAGTTCTCTCACGTCACTTTTGGCCCAAGAGAAGATAGAGTCCAAGTCTCTCACGTTCTGGATTCAGATTCGGACTGCACAGACATACCTGACTCAAAACGCACACAAGTTTTTCATACGGACTCCGAATTGGGTGATTTTTTTTTGTTGGAAACTAGATTTCGTGCACTTTCCAACCCAATTGGAATCACCTTCAAATTCGTCCGGAGCGTTGAGTTGTGGATGAAACAATCTGATGCTGCAGCAGAATCCGAGTCAAACTACAAGTCCAAAGGTGTTACATCACCTCCACTTGGGCCCATTGGCCTTGTACGACCTAGATTTAGTTTTAGGCTGCCTTGGGACGTCCTCCCACCTCCTTGGCCGCCACCCCTTGCTCCTATATAAGTAGATCCATCTAGTAGCTTTTTGCTTGGGATTTGTTTAGTTAAAAGTTAGCCATTGCAACTTCGTGTACTTCGTTTGTGTCCAACGACCAGACCAAGACCGCTTCCGGATCCCCACCTTTATCAATACTTCATACATATTTGCAATATTCAGATTGCTTTTATCATATTCTTGCTCGTTCTTCGATTGCTTGCAGGAATAGACCTTCGTGGTCAGGTTGATCGTGCACCGGCGTGGTCAATAACCTCTGGAGATTGGTTTAGCGATTGCTAAGGCGCAACGTCGTGCACGTTTGTAGTCGGATCGTCAAAGTCGTCTCCACCAAATCGATAGTTGCCATCTCATCGAAAGATCGTCTCCACCTTTGTTTCTTGTTCTACTAATCATGACAGGATCCAGAGTCAATTCATGGGCTTCGTCGATCGCGGGAGACGTGCCACCACCTTTGCAAATACCACAACCGTCATGAGAGGTGCACAAACATCCAAATGCACATGATCAGGTTAATGTATCTATACCACCATTTAATGGCCGTTTTAAACATGCTTTATATATTGAATGGGAGTTCGACATAAAAAATATATTTGCTTCCCATAATTTCGATGAACATAAAAAGGTTAAGGTTGCGGTTGGTTCTTTCACTGGTTATGCTTTGGTTTGGTGGAGTGAATATTGTCGGTTACACCCTGATTATATACCTACTACTTGGGATGATTTGAAACTTGCCATGCGACATACTTTCGTCCCTGCTTATTATACTCGTGACATGATTAAAAAGTTGCAACACTTAAAACAAGGTAGTGAAACTGTAACAAAATATTATGATGATTTACAAACTACCTTGTTGCATTCCTCTTTAGAAGAAAGTGAAGATGATTTTATGGATAGATTTTGGGGAGGATTAAACCGTGATATTCAAGAGATACTAATTCATGAAGAGTGTTATCCTATGGACCATTTGTTTCATCTTGCTTGCAAAGCTGAACAGAAAATAAAACGACGTGTTGGCCACGAGGAGAACAAGCGCACGGTGCACATTCCAAGAGTTGATATGATTGTTCCTTCAACTACTAGGCATACTATGACAACCACATCCGTTGCTGTCAGGACTACATCACCTCCACCATGTGACACATCGCCCCCGAGAGTGGCTACATTATCTGAGTTGATCATAAGAGGTAATGACAAAGGTACTGATCTTCCATCTCTACATGAGAATGATGAATGCCTTGTCAATTTGAATGCACCATCTGATGAGCTACCCACTACTTTGATCACACCACCTATTTTAGAGGACTACGTTGATAATTTGACTTTGCCATGTGATCAAACAACTGAAATACCAACAATTTTGAGTGCACCCATTGAATTAACTATTGATGCAAAAGAACCAATGTTTAATCATTTTGATATGACCTCTGATCTTGGTGATGATTCGGTGTTGAATGACTTATTGCATGTTTGCTTATTTAAGCATGTTGTAGCATGTAAATTTGATGCAAGTAAGGTTTATTCACCAATGTTGGGATGGTTTAATGATGAACATTGTCAATCTTTTGAAATGAATAAGAGCTTCACTTATATGTGCAAACTGAGTTGCAATATTTTCATGCCTTCTACTTCTTGTGCTAATTTTTTGGCTTTAGATTTTATGAACTATGCAAGTTACTCATCTATTCATGTGTCATATATGCAAAAATCAAGGGAAGTAAAAATGGATGACATATACATATACAACATGTACACCTTGTCTCTTTTGTTAGCCACATTTCAGATTAAGCAACGCCGAGGACGGCTTTATTTTCAAGAAGGGGAGGATGATGAGGACATGACTACCTTTGATGAGGACATCAATACAATTGTTACACCCACAGCCCCTGCTGCTATACATACTGGACCAATTACTAGAGCTCGTGCACGCCAACTAAATTATCAGGTACTTTCGTTTCTTGGTAATGATTCTAATGTTCATGAGAATATGATGCTGCCTAAATTGGATACATTTGTTTTGCTTACAAATGAAGGGCCTAGCTTGGAGAAGGATGAACATTGGAGCAAGAACAAGCATGGAGATGATGGCATGCGCAAGGGGAACAAGAACGGAGTTACAAGTGATGATTTCAGGACTTTGAAGCCACCATAATGTGTGCATGAAGCCTTGGACGAAATATACAAGATGCCACTTCATAAATTTCGTCCCGAGGCTATTTTAGGTGCTGCGTCACCTTATTATTGGGCCAGGCCCATGTAATTTTGAAATACATAAGTATAGGCTATTTTTAGAGTCCGTATGTGTGGGGAAACAAGAGATAGGGTTGATTTCGGACCCCTCCACCAAGGGCCACGAAATCCACCCCCTCTTCCTCCATATATACAGCCCTTAGGGCATCGTTTAGACCTTGGGTTTTGTTTAGATTAAAAGTTCGCCATAGCTGCAACTTCGCGTACTTCGTTTGTGTTCAACGACCAGACAAAGGCGTCACAGAACCCCACCTTGATCAATAAAGCTTTCATCTTATATTCGCAATATCCAGATTGCAATCTCAGTTTCTTGCTTGTTCTTCGTTTGCTCGCAGGAAACAGACCCTCGTGGTCAGGTTGATCGTGCTCCGGCGTGGTCAATAACCTCTCGGAGTTGGTTTAGCGATTGCTAAGGCGCGACGTCCTCGCACGTTCGTAGTCGGATCGTCAAAGTCGACTTCCACCAAAGTGAAATCCACCATCTCATCGAAAGACGGGACACCTTTGCCTCTATCATACTATGACAACCACATCCGTTGTTGTCAGGACTACATCACCTCCACCATGTGACACATCGCCCCCGAGAGTGGCTACATCATCTGAGTTGATCATAAGAGGTAATGACAAAGGTACTGATCTTCCATCTCTACATGAGAATGATGAATGCCTTGTCAATTTGAATGCACCATCTGATGAGCTACCCACTACTTTGATCACACCACCTATTTTAGAGGACTACGTTGATAATTTGACTTTGCCATGTGATCAAACAACTGAAATACCAACAATTTTGAGTGCACCCATTGAATTAACTATTGATGCAAAAGAACCAATGTTTAATCATTTTGATATGACCTCTAATCTTGGTGATGATTCTGTGTTGAATGACTTATTGCATGTTTGCTTATTTAAGCATGTTGTAGCATGTAAATTTGATGCAAGTAAGGTTTATTCACCAATGTTGTGATGGTTTAATGATGAACATTGTCAATCTTTTGAAATGAATAAGAGCTTCACTTATATGTGCAAACTGAGTTGCAATATTTTCATGCCTTCTACTTCTTGTGCTAATTTTTTGGCTTTAGATTTTATGAACTATGCAAGTTACTCATCTATTCATGTGTCATATATGCAAAAATTAAGGGAAGTAAAAATGGATGACATATACATATACAACATGTACACCTTGTCTCTTTTGTTAGCCACATTTCAGATTAAGCAACGCCGAGGACGGCTTTATTTTCAAGAAGGGGAGGATGATGAGGACATGACTACCTTGAATATGACCAAAAATATTGCATATATGCATATTTGTCAGGTGATTTCTAGTGCAAACTATTCAATAATCTATTTATGTTATCCAGAACAAAAATACTTCACACACTTTTGTGTTTTGTCTAATTGCAGGTGTATGGGACATTTGTACAATCCACACATGAAGATAAGGAAGAAAGAGATGTTTATTTGTTGTCCAAAAAGTTCTCTCACGTCACTTTTGGCTCAAGAGAAGATAGAGTCCAAGTCTCTCACGTTCTGGATTCAGATTCGGACTGCACAGACATACCTGACTCAAAACACACACAAGTTTTTCATACGGACTCCGAATTGGGTGATTCTTTTTTTGTTGGAAACTAGATTTCGTGCACTTTCCAACCCAATTGGAATCACCTCCAAATTCGTCCGGAGCGTTGAGTTGTGGACGAAACAATCTGATGCTGCAGCAGAATCCGTGTCAAACTACAAGTCCAAAGGTGTTACATCACCTCCACTTGGGCCCATTGGCCTTGTACGACCTAGATTTAGTTTTAGGCTGCCTTGGGACGTCCAACCACCTCCTTGGCCGCCACCCCTTGCTCCTATATAAGTAGATCCATCTAGTAGCTTTTCCTTGGGATTTGTTTAGTTAAAAGTTAGCCATTGCAACTTCGTGTACTTCGTTTGTGTCCAACGACCAGACCAAGACCGCTTCCGGATCCCCACCATTATCAATACTTCATATATATTTGCAATATTCAGATTGCTTTATCATATTCTTGCTCGTTCTTCGATTGCTTGCAGGAATAGACCTTCGTGGTCAGGCTGACCGTGCTTCCAGCATCGTCAGTAACCTCAGGAGATTGGTTTAGCGATTGCTAAGGCGCAACGTTGTGCACGTTCGTAGTCGGATTGTCAAAGTCGTCTCCACCAAATCGATAGTTATCATCTCATCGAAAGATCGGGACACCCCCGCCTCTATCATAAAGGCTTTCCTTTCGGAGGGTTTGCAACACAGATTTAACATGATTAATATGCTCTTTCATGGTTTTGCTAAACACAAGGATATCATCAAAGTAAACCACAACGAAGACTCCAATGTAAGGTCTAAGCACATGATGCATAAGACGCACGAAAGTTCCGGGTGCTTCTGACAAACCCATAGGCATCACTAACCACTCATATAAGCCAAATTTTGTTTTGAAAGCAGTTTTCCATTCATCACCTTCTTGAATGCGGATTTGATAATAGCCACTTTTAAGATCAATTTTGGAGAAAAAGTTGGCTCCGCTAAGTTCATCAAGCATATCATCTAAGCGAGGAATGGGATGCCTATAACGAACGGTAATGGCGTTTATGGGTCTACAATCGGAACACAAGCGGAAACTTCCATCGGGTTTAGGCACAAGTATAACGGGAATGGCACATGGGCTTAAGCTTTCACGTACATAACCATTGTTGATGAGTTGTTGTACTTGCCGTTGAATCTCCTTGGTTTCTTCGGGATTGACACGGTATGGAGCTTTGTTTGGAAGTGTTGCTCCGGGGATGAGGTTGATTCGATGCTCAATTCCTCGTAGTGGAGGTAGACCCGGGGGTAGCTCATCGGGGAAAACGTCTTTGAATTCTTGCAAAAGAGATTGAAACACTAAAGGTAGCTCGTGAGAGGTGTTAGTTGTTGGCTCTCCATGTTTGCACACAATGACGAAGTGCATCACACTCGATGGGTTCTCACACACTTCTCTTATCTCACTTTTGGTGGCAAATAGGATGAGGTTTTTCTCTCTAGGCGAAGAGGCGCTCAAATTTGGCTTGTGGCTCTCACTCACTTTTGGGTGTGTCACTTTTTCACTCGTCTTTCCATGATTGGTGGCTTGCTTGTCGGCTATCACTTGACTAGGAGACATAGGTCATAGCACATATTCCTTCCCTTGCATTTTGAAGCTATAATAATTGGTGCGCCCATTGTGGATGACACCACGGTCGAATTGCCATGGTCGACCAAGAAGTAGGTGGCAAACGGTCATTGGGACCATATCACACTCCAAAGTGTCTTCATAAGCACCAATTTTGAAGGATACTTGGACCGTATGCTCGACTCGTATAGTGCCGGAGTCACTTAGCCATTGAACCTTGTAGGGGTGCGGGTGCTTCCTCTTGACCAATTGAAGCTTGGAACATAATTCTTCACTTGCCAAGTTGTGACAACTACCTCCATCGATGATGACCTTGATGGACCTTCCATTGATGCCGGCCTTAGTGTGGAAGATGTGGCATCGTTGGTCTTCTTCTTGTCGATGTTGAAGTGTCAAGAATTTGGAGACAACGAGAGCGGGGCTTGAATCCTCATCACAAAGGACTTGATCATCTTCATCCTCGTTCACGCGCCGGTGCATGGCCACTTGCTCAAGGGCTTCCATCTCCTCTTCACTCATTGAGTCATATGTGCCGTCATCGTTGAGGATTATGGTGCGCTTGTTCGTGCATTGGTAGGACTTGTGGCCTCGGCTGCCGCAAGTGAAACACTTGAAGGAGCTTGTTTTGATGGTCTCATCGGTTGGAGTAGATGATGAAGCACGCGGCTTGAAGTTGCTTGTCGTAGGAGGAAGACAACTTGAACTTGTCGAAGTTTTCTTGTAACTTGACTTGTCGTCGGTGCTTTGAGAAGGTTTGGTTGATGTAGATGTTGGAGGAGTCGTTGAAGCTTGGGTGTTGGAGAAGCCGTAGGTCTTGGATGAGTACTTGGCGTACTTGAAGTCATCTTGCACTTGACGTTCCGCCTTGGTTGCTTGATGCACGAGCTCAATGAGGTTGGAGTAGGATTGGAAGTCGGCAATCTTCTTGGTGGGATGATTGAGTCCATTCAAGAAACGTGCCATTGTTTGCTCATCATCTTCCTTGACATTGGCTCGAATCATGGCTATCTCCATTTCCTTGTAGTATTCTTCAACACTCTTTGTCCCTTGCTTGAGGAGTTGTAGCTTCTTGAAGAGATCGCGGTTGTAGTAGGTTGGCACAAAACGTGCTCGCATGACTTCCTTCATTTGAGCCCAAGTGGTGATAGGTGGTTCACCTCTTGCTTCATGGCGTTCAAGGACTTGTTCCCACCATATGAGCACATAGTCTTGGAACTCAAGTGATGCCATAGCGATCTTCTTCTCTTCCTCATAGTTGTGCAAGCGGAAAATTTTGTCGATCTTCAATGCCCATGAGAGGTACTCTTCCGGATCATTGCTTCCATTGAACTTGGGCATTGTGAACTTGAGCTTGCCATAGCGTTGCTCTTCATTGTGTTGTTAGCGATGGTGATGATGACGTCCTTGACGTGGAGGATAGTCATCCTCATGTTGCTCTTGGCACGGAGGAAGTCCATGATCAACTTGCTCTTGTTGAACTTGAGGTTGAAGTGGAGCTTGACGAGCTTGTGGAGGAGCTTGAGGAGCTTGACGTTGCACACGCGGTTGGTAGTTCCTCTCTTGGATTTCTTCTCGAAGGGCTTCCTCTTGATTGCGCCGTTCGTGATTGCGGTTGGCGATGGCTCGACTTGATTCTTGAAGGGCACGTTGAGCCTCAAGAGCTTGCGCTTCACGTTGTTGTTGTTGAAGACGTTGAGCCTCGGCTTCTTGTTCCTCTTGGTGTAGATGCGCTCGTTCTTCCTCTTGACGTCGTAGTCGTTGTCGTTCTTGAGCTTGTGCAAAAGCGACTTGGTGTGGTGCGGGATGATGTAGATGCTCGTCGACTTGCTCATGTGAATGCTTGTCATGTAGCGGGTTCCGGGATGCGTGCCGGTCTTGACGCGCAGCTCGACAAAGAGTGTTCGATGACGGTGTACTTGTGTCGGAGAAGGTGTCGTCGGAGTGTCGACTTGAGCGGCTTCGTCTTGAGGATGAAGAAGTGGAGGGACGCCGGTTCCTCATCGAATTTGTTGTCAAAGTAGTCCCTCATTGCTTGTTGCTCTTGGTGCAATGCCTTTTGAGCTCCAAATAGGTGGTTCTTGGTGACGAATGATGACATGTCGTCGTCATTCTCGATGAGAGGTGGAGTGGTAGAAGAACTTGGCCTATCCATCATTTCGATAAAATGTAAGAGGTAGAAGGAAAAGAACGTGTACCAAATGTACCTTGACCGAAGTTGAAGGTGAATCAAGTTCACTCAAATGCGGACAATGAAATAGCACTGTTGGTACCAATTCTTGTTGGTTCTCACACCTACACACGTAAAAGCTTATGTTGGAGCTTGGTTAGGATGGTGGCACAAAATTTGATGCAATAGTAAGTGAGCTTCAATAATGTTGGAAAAGATTCACAAATTTGCAAATGCAACAAGTAGACCAAGCAAGTATGGGTACACGGAAACACACACGCAAAAAGATAAATGGGATTGTGCAATCCAAAATTGAGCCATAATGTGGAAACCACGAGATGCTCTTGTTGCACAATACTAGAGAGACGCTAGCACGATTAAAAAATAGGCGGATACGCAAACTTGTGCACAACCTACTAGGCAAAAATGCAACTATCTCTATCCCAAATATGCTATATGTATGGTATTTCGGTGCAATGATCCAAGATGATCCAATATGACAATCTTAATGTATTATGATGCTATGGTTCTTGTTCATAAGCTCTTTGCTTATCTTTCCTCTTTGCTGAAAAGCTTGTGTGGCTCTTTCACTTTTGAGCTCTTTTCTCATGCAAAACTTCACGAACCAAGATAGCAATTGTGTATGCGATGACAACTTTGTGACACACAAGTTGATCTCAAGATATGCACCACTATTGTATGGTATGTATGCTATGGAGTATGATCACTAATGTGCACAAGTCACGTTGCCTGCAATACTCAATGGCTAGTCTCGATGGGTAAGCTACGCAAAATGAGGCAATGTGGGTTATCAATGCAATTGCAAGTTATGACAAAGATGTCATTGAAGTTACCGTCCTTGGCGATGATGAGACACTTGCGAAGATGAGTCGTGGTGGTGATGACGTCAATCGTACCTAGATAGCCGAAACACAAAAGGATACGGGATCCACAACTCAAAATCTCAAGGACCAAAATAGGGCAAAATCGTCATAGGAGGTAGTGGGGAAGATTTTGGTGTATGTGGGTTTGGAAGATGTGGTGGAATGTGGGGTTGTGGTGGTGGCCGAACTGTCAAACTTCAGTCTCGTCAGGGTTTCACGGACGTCCGGGCTTTTACGGTCGTCCGGACTTTGTCGGACATCTGGCCTTTTCCGGTTGTCCGGAGCCTGGGCGAAAATCGGGCTCGGGAAGAAGAACTGCGAGATTTCCGGGGAAGAAGAAGATGGTGAGGTCGAAATCGAGTGATATGGTGGATGGAAAAGGGTGGGGAGGGTGGGGAAAGCTAGATCCACACGCAGCAATACAAATCCATGGACCAAATCCAACAAAATCTCAACTCACAAACAAATCACAAAAATTTGGGGCTATTTTTGGTGGGGAATTTTCAGAATTAGGACGAAAACAACAAAATCAAGCTAGAAAACACGGGGTAGGGGCTCCAAAAACGTGATCAACGTGGCTCATGATACCAAGATGATGTAGGGTGGAACCCTAGATGGATGATCTTTCACATTTGGAGTGGATCCTACGGGGAATCACGAAGAACACACGGAAGCACAAAGGGGAAACACGGGGAAAACAAGAGGGAGAATCACTAAACCGACATAGAATCAATCACACGAGTGCTAGATCACCGACAACATAGAGTGACATAAGATTCACAATCAACCAAGGTAAGGATACAAAGGAACAGTTCTTCTCCGTACGGAGGTCTTGATGGTCTTCCCTAGAAAGGGGTCTTGAATCCGCTTGGGGGATCTTCTCCGAAGAGGTCCTGAGCTCCGTGGAGAAGTAGCCAAGTGGATGAGCAAGGCTCTCACACAAAATATGAGCTAAACCTATGCTACCCGTACCAGGAGGTGGGGGCGTCCTATTTATAGTCTTAGTGCAAATGGAAGTCGAAACGAAGGGGTACAAGGGCTCCAGCCCGCAGGCACGGTCACTCAGGTGTCGGACGTCCGGAAGGTGTCGGACGTCCGGAGGCTCAGGACGGTCTGGACGTCTGGTTGGGCTCGGGCGTCTGTAGAATCAGCTCTGTCGTGGGCGCGTCGGACGTCTGGAGGGGGTCAGTCGTCCGGGGCTTCGTGACGGTCCGGACGTCCGGAAGTCGTCGGTCGTCCGTAGATTCGGTTCGGGCGTGCCTCGGTCGGATGTCCGGTGGTCTCGGTCGTCCATAGATTTGGTTCGGATGCTCAGCTGTCGGACGTCCGGAGGGCGTCGGTCGTCCGTGGCTTGGGAGTCGTCGGACGTCCGGGCTTGGTCGGACGTCCGATGCCTGTAGCTTCAGCAGCATCTCTTCTTCTTCTTCAACATGCTTGGGGTCCTCGCCGTCTTGGCTCTTGCAAGTAGTAGACCCTTGGCTCACCTCCATGTACCTGATTACACACAAAGTCTCCGAATGAGGTAGTAGCCATGTCTCGTGAGTAGAAAGAGGGAGTTCAGAGAGGAACGAGTTCACCTTATCTTCGATAGCCTTAGCTCGGGCTCTTGTCATGGGTCCAAGTGGTGTTGAGGGAGATGTAGGTACGTCCATGGGGATGAGCGAGGGATGCTCCGCATCAGAAGGGGTTGTGGGTTTAACAATGGTATTGATGTCCTCATCACATCTCCACTGCACACAAACCACAAACTTCTCTCTCCCAAGCCCATAGTTGCCGGAGGAAGGCGATGGCGGAGGAACCGTCTGCCAAGCGTCATCGTGGTGAGACGTCGGACAAGTGCAGCAACCTCGTCGACGTTCACATTCCCGGCGAGAAGCGTGAGTACACCAAAACGCTCAAAGGGGTTGAGCTCCACGGCAAGGAGACGCTGGAGATCGAGGTGGTACTAGCCTCATGCTTGTCGTAGAGCTTGGTCGGCGCGAAGTTTGCTTGGGGTGGAGAAGCCTTGGCCGTCATGAGTTCTTGTTCCGCCTTGAGAGCACCAATGTAGTACTCGTCGATGGACTTGTAGTTCTCGAGGAAGATTGTCTTGGAGATGTCGTTGTGCAATCCCATCATGAAGTGGAACTTCATCCAAATGGGGTCATCCACGCCGGCTCGTCGCAAGGCATTCTTCATCTCCTTGAAGTACACGTCGATGGACTTGGATCCTTGGATGGTGTTCTCCAATTGGCGTTGAAGTTGTTCCGTGTAGGTTGGAGGCACAAACTGATGAGGACATGACTACCTTGGATATGACCAAAAATATTACATATATGCATATTTGTCAGGTGATTTCTAGTGCAAACTATTCAATAATCTATTTATGTTATCCAGAACAAAAATACTTCACACACTTTTGTGTTTTGTCTAATTCCAGGTGTATGGGACATTTGTACAGTCCACATATGAAGATAAGGAAGAAAGAGATGTTTATTTGCTGTCCAAAAAGTTCTCTCACGTCACTTTTGGCCCAAGAGAAGATAGAGTCCAAGTCTCTCACGTTCTGGATTCAGATTCGGACTGCACAGACATACCTGACTCAAAACGCACACAAGTTTTTCATACGGACTCCGAATTGGGTGATTCTTTTTTTGTTGGAAACTAAATTTCGTGCACTTTCCAACCCAATTGGAATCACCTTCAAATTCATCCGGAGCATTGAGTTGTGGACGAAACAATCTGATGCTGCAGCAGAATCCGAGTCAAACTACAAGTCCAAAGGTGTTACATCACCTCCACTTGGGCCCATTGGCCTTGTACGACCTAGATTTAGTTTTAGGCTGCCTTGGGACGTCCTCCCACCTCCTTGGCCGCCACCCCTTGCTCCTATATAAGTAGATCCATCTAGTAGCTTTTCCTTAGGATTTGTTTAGTTAAAAGTTAGCCATTGCAACTTCGTGTACTTCGTTTATGTCCAACGACCAGACCAAGACCTCTTACGGATCCCCACCATTATCAATACTTCATATATATTCGCAATATTCAGATTGCTTTATCATATTCTTGCTCGTTCTTCGATTGCTTGCAGGAATAGACCTTCGTGGTCAGGCTGACCGTGCTTCCAGCATCGTCAGTAACCTCTCGGAGTTGGTTTAGCGATTGCTAAGGCGCAACGTCGTGCATGTTTGTAGTCGGATCGTCAAAGTCGTCTCCACCAAATCGATAGTTATCATCTCATCGAAAGATCGGGACACCCTCGCCTCTATCAAGTGGTATCAGTTTTCAGGTTGCTCGGTGAGAATTTCCAGTTTTTTCTAGATTAGATTTATTTTCTTACCTATTGTCCAAGGAAAAGCCACAAAACAAAAGTTAGATCTATTCATCCTTTGTAATTTTCTTTTCATTGTTTGCATTATTGAATTATCGGTTGCATCGCCGTGTCGAGTTGCTGGTCTTAGTGTCTAGTTCCTTTAGAGTTTCGAGTTCTGTTCACATTAGTCACGTAGCCGCTGCATCATTATCCCATCCGCTGTCCACCATCCCATCCACCAATTTCCACCATGTGCTACACACTGTTTATTGTCATAATCATAGTTAAGGTCACTCACATCTTCGCCTGATCGAATCTGCATCTTATCTAGTTTGTCTTGGAAAGAGGGAGAAAAAGAAGATAAAGAAAAAAAAGAGAGAAAAAAGGAAAGAAAAAAAAAGAAAAAGAGGGAGAAGAAAAAGAAAAAAAAGGCGTGAGAAAAAAAAAGAGAGAAGAAAAACAAAATTCGGATCTTTTTAGACTCAATCTCGTAGTTGAATTCGGATTGGAATCTGTTTTGTGCACTGTTCAGTAAAACAGGCATAACTTCCTCATACGAAGTCTGTTTTGCCTCCGCGAATACTCAAACGAAAGCTAGCGATGAGCCGCATCTAAATAGTTGAAGAAGATAGTTCAATATTTGACACCTCAAAATCGGCTTCTAAATAGGTCTTTTTGCCCTCCGAAGTTCGTGAACACAACTTGTTCCAATTTTTCAGGCAATATTTAGAATTCTTTGACTCCTCATATCAACTCGGAATTGAGTGATTCTTTTTGCATTGGAAAGCTTGAGTTAGTAGCATTCTTTGAAAGAATTTATCAGAAAATTTTCTCAAACTTTTCAAGAGGAAAGTTGGAGAGAGAGTTGTTGTATATCCTGCTTGGCAGTTGTTTTTCATCATTATCTTCACTGCCGTTGTGATCTTCACTTATATCTTGCTGTCAAGAGCTACTTAGTATCCTTCATTGATGCTAGTTGTGCTACGCCGTGACCTCATTAGTGTTCTAGGCTCGCGTCTCTAGTCCGATCTAGCCTAGGACCAGCACAGTACCGTCGTTGAGCGTTTATTCAACATTGCATCTTTGAATTGATTATTGCTAATCTTTTGCTACCATATATAGCCAACCCAGCTCCACATATTTCTACACCGTGTATATGTACGCTCCCCTGGCAATCGCTTTACTCAATATTCGGAGTTACTTGACACCGCTGGTTGCCGATCACCGCCTGCTGCATGGTAAGAACTTGTAAGACATTGATATTTGCTTTACTGTGAGCGTTTTACCACCACATCCTAGTAGTTATAGGAACATTATTTTTGGGTTTTGTTTCTTGTTCTACTAATCATGACAGGATCCAGAGTCAATTCATGGGCTTTGTCGATCGCGGGAGACGTGCCACCACCTTTGCAAATACCACAACCGTCACGAGAGGTGCACAAACATCCAAATGCACATGATCAGGTTAATGTATCTATACCACCATTTAATGGCCGTTTTAAACCTGCTTTATATATTGAATGGGAGTTTGACATAAAAAATATATTTGCTTCCCATAATTTCAATGAACATAAAAAGGTTAAGCTTGCGGTTGGTTCTTTCATTGGTTATGCTTTGGTTTGGTGGAGTGAATATTGTCGGTTACACCCTGATTATATACCTACTACTTGGGATGATTTGAAACTTGCCATGCGACATACTTTCGTCCCTGCTTATTATACTCGTGACATGATTAAGAAGTTGCAACACTTAAAACAAGGTAGTGAAACTGTAACAAAATATTATGATGATTTACAAACTACCTTGTTGCATTCCTCTTTAGAAGAAAGTGAAGATGATTTTATGGATAGATTTTGGGGAGGATTAAACCGTGATATTCAAGAGATACTAATTCATGAAGAGTGTTATCCTATGGACCATTTGTTTCATCTTGCTTGCAAAGCTGAACAGGAAATAAAACGACGTGTTGGCCACGAGGAGAACAAGCGCACGGTGCACATTCCAAGAGTTGATATGATTGTTCCTTCAACTACTAGGCATACTATGACAACCACATCCGTTGTTGTCAGGACTACATCCCCTCCACCATGTGACACATCGCCCCCGAGAGTGGCTACATCATCTGAGTTGATCATAAGAGGTAATGACAAAGGTACTGATCTTCCATCTCTACATGAGAATGATGAATGCCTTGTCAATTTGAATGCACCATCTGATGAGCTACCCACTACTTTGATCACACCACCTATTTTAGAGGACTACGTTGATAATTTGACTTTGCCATGTGATCAAACAACTGAAATACCAACAATTTTGAGTGCACCCATTGAATTAACTATTGATGTAAAAGAACCAATGTTTAATCATTTTGATATGACCTCTAATCTTGGTGATGATTCTGTGTTAAATGACTTATTGCATGTTTGCTTATTTAAGCATGTTGTAGCATGTAAATTTGATGCAAGTAAGGTTTATTCACCAATGTTGGGATGGTTTAATGATGAACATTGTCAATCTTTTGAAATGAATAAGAGCTTCACTTATATGTGCAAACTGAGTTGCAATATTTTCATGCCTTCTACTTCTTGTGCTAATTTTTTGGCTTTAGATTTTATGAACTATGCAAGTTACTCATCTATTCATGTGTCATATATGCAAAAATCAAGGGAAGCAAAAATGGATGACATATACATATACAACATGTACACCTTGTCTCTTTTGTTAGCCACATTTCAGATTAAGCAACGCCGAGGACGGCTTTATTTTCAAGAAGGGGAGGATGATGAGGACATGACTACCTTGGATATGACCAAAAATATTGCATATATGCATATTTGTCAGGTGATTTCTAGTGCAAACTATTCAATAATCTATTTATGTTATCCAGAACAAAAATACTTCACACACTTTTGTGTTTTGTCTAATTGCAGGTGTATGGGACATTTGTACAATCCACATATGAATATAAGGAAGAAAGAGATGTTTATTTGCTGTCCAAAAAGTTCTCATGTCACTTTTGGCCCAAGAGAAGATAGAGTCCAAGTCTCTCACGTTCTGGATTCAGATTCGGACTGCACAGACATACCTGACTCAAAACGCACACTAGTTTTTCATACGGACTCCGAATTGGGTGATTCTGTTTTTGTTGGAAACTAGATTTCGTGCACTTTCCAACCCAATTGGAATCACCTTCAAATTCGTCCGGAGCGTTGAGTTGTGGACGAAACAATCTGATGCTGCAGCAGAATCCGAGTCAAACTACAAGTCCAAAGGTGTTACATCACCTCCACTTGGGCCCATTGGCCTTGTACGACCTAGATTTAGTTTTAGGCTGCCTTGGGACGTCCTCCCACCTCCTTGGCCGCCACCCCCTTGCTCCTATATAAGTAGATCCATCTAGTAGCTTTTCCTTGGGATTTGTTTAGTTAAAAGTTAGCCATTGCAACTTCGTGTACTTCGTTTGTGTCCAACGACCAGACTAAGACCGCTTACGGATCCCCACCATTATCAATACTTCATATATATTCGCAATATTCAGATTGCTTTATCATATTCTTGCTCGTTCTTCGATTGCTTGCAGGAATAGATCTTCGTGGTCAGGCTGACCGTGCTTCCAGCATCGTCAGTAACCTCTCGGAGTTGGTTTAGCGATTGCTAAGGCGCAACGTCGTGCACGTTTGTAGTCGGATCGTCAAAGTCGTCTCCACCAAATCGATAGTTATCATCTCATCGAAAGATCGGGACACCCTCGCCTCTATCACAAACTCTCGCAGCAAAGCTCTCTTCGTCTTGGGCGAACTCATGTCGTAGTACTTCGAAGGTGTGTGAAGCCACCATGCCGATGCGTAGTCGTGGAAGTTTCTTGTGGCGCACTTCACTTGATCTTCGGGACGAACTTGATGTAGCTTGAGGTAGTCGTCCATCAAACGCTCCCACTCGAGGTACTCCTCGGGTTCTTGAGTCCCATAGAAAGGAATCGCATGGTTGATGTAGAGGTCGTAGTAGCTCGTGGAAGTCGCGGACTTGAGCTTGGGGAGCTTCTCTTGAGCGTAGTCTTGGGGTTCTTGTTGGCGAAGATGCCGTATGTCCGTAGGCGAAGATGCCTTGAAGTCGCTTGGCGAAGATGCCAAGGGAGATGGTGAAGTCGTTGAGCGGTTGTTGGTGTTGAGCTCTGTACCTTCACGTTCTTGTTGGTGATGGTGTCGATGCCGATGTTATCTTGCCTGAGATGGTCGCTCGGAAGGATGTGCTCTTGAGCGTCTTCTCGAAGATGAGGAAGATCTCTTGTAGGACTTGATGAGGGCTTTGATCTCCTCCATTTTAGCTTGCATCTTGGCGTCGTAGTTGTTTTTCATGGCATCGAACTCGTCATTGTTGTTGTAGACCGAAGGTGAAACGCCTTGCCTATCCATCACAAGACTCGAGCAAAGGTGAGTAGGAAATGAGATAAACAATACCAAGTTACCTTTTCCCAAAGTTGAGGATGTATCCCGTTTCACTCAATGTGAGATGAAAGAATAGTGGAATTGGTACCGGACTTGTTCACTCACACCTATCAAGTAAAGCTTACGGTAGAGCTCGATGGGGATAGTGGCACAAAAGTTTGATGCAAAATGTTAGCAAGAGTCAATGATGTTGAAAGAGATTCACAAATTTGCAAGCGAAACAAGTAGACCAATAGCAATATGTTGCACACGGAAACACACACACGGATAGATAAATGGGTCGTGCAACCAAGGAATGAGCACAAAATGTGGAATCCACGGAAGACGCTCGTGTTGCACAACTCAAGAGAGACGCTAGCACGATTGCTCAATAGGCGGATACGACACTTGTGCACAACCTATAAGATGCAAAATGGATAAACTTTCTATCCCAAGTATGCTATGTATGTATGGCTCCCGGTGTTTCTCACACAATGATCCAAAATGATCAAGTATGATACCATATGATATACTTTGATGCTATGGCTATTGCTTACAAGCTCTTTGCTCTCTTTCTTTGCTTAAAAGCTTATTCTCTTTTTTTATATGGCCAATTTTGCACAATGCACAAACTAAGATAGCAATTGTGTATATGCGGGAACAAACTTGTGACACAAGATATGATACCAATATATGCACCACGATGATATGGTATGTATGCTATGAGAAGTATGATCACTAATGTGCACAAGTGACGTTGCCGGCAATACTCAAATGGCTAGTCCCGATAGGAAAGTAACGCAAAATGGGCTAGGGGTTAACAATGCAATTGCAAGGGGAATATACAATGGTGTCGTCGAGGTTACCGTCCTTGGTGATGATGAGATGCGGTGTTGCCGATGTCGACCCATTCCTAGTTAGCCGAAACAGCATAGGAAACAAAAAAACCGCAAACTCAAAATCTCCAAAGGCAAAGGTCAAATGGTAGTAGCGAAAAGCGGTGGTGGTTTGCACTCGGTAATGCGGAAGTGGTGTTGGTGGTTGATGAAGAAGCAATCGTCCCTAAGTAGCCGAAACACCTTAGGAGACTCGAATCACTACTCAAGCAACCACTAATGCTATGTCAAGCAAAATGGGTTAGGTGGCGGAAGTCGGTGGTGGCTATGCGGATGATGTGGTGCAAGGCCTAGGCAAACTTGCCAAATTTTCGAAACTTTGATGGAGTCAAATTGTGTTGGTGGTATTTTTTTGGGAAGGGGGATGTCAAGAGCTTCAAAACGAGCTAAAGAACGTTAAAATCGGAGTTCGGATGAATTAGTTATGGCCGAAACAAGAATCAGCCGAAGTCAATATCTACAGGTTATGGACGTCCGTAAAGGTTGGATGTCCGGAGCGTCGGACGTCCGGGAAAGTCGGAAATCCGTAAATTTGGTTCGGGTTAGGGGTTCCGGTCGTCCGGGAAAGGTCGGACATCCGGTGCTTCGTGGGGGTCCGGACGTCCGTAAAACGCCGGTCGTCCGGTGGGTCGGGGTCAACGCGAAAATTGAGTTCCGGGACGCGATTTTGGGCGGAAAATGGAGATTTCGGGGTCAAAATTGACAAGATTTTGTGGATGGAAGATGGGGAAACTTGGGGAAATGCTAGATCCACTTGAAACCAAGCAAATCCACGGATCAAAATCAACAAAACATCATCAAACCAACAAACCATAAAAAAATTGGGGCTATTTTTGGTGGGGATTTTCGGATTTAGGCAAGAACACCCAAAATCAAGCTAGAAAAAGAGGGGTAGGGGCTCCAAAAACGTGATGAACCTGGCTCATGATACCATATGATACGGGGCTAACCCGGTGTAGGCCGATCTTTCATGTTTGGAGTGGGATCCCTCGAAGAACACGATGAACACGGGGAAGAACGGGGAGAAATCACAAGGGGAAACACTCAAGAACAAGTCCAATCACACATCCACTAGACAATCAAACACACAAGATCCACAAGGTACATGAACAACAAAGAGAAAGATACAAGGTAGAGTTCATCCCAAATCCTATGAAGGAGATGAGGGCTTGAATCCTAGAAGGATCTTCCCATGAAGGGGGGCTTGAATCCCGCGGGATCTTCTCACATGGAGGTCTTGAACTCCATGGGAGTGGTAGTCTCTCTCTCTCAAGAGTAGAGGTAGGAGTAAAGCTTACCTAAAAATGAGCTATCATATTTGCTAACCCTAGAAAGGAGGTGGAGGTGGTCTATTTATAGTCTAAGCCACGAAGGGGTAAGTGGGAGAGGGATACAAGGCCAAAGGCCCGCGGCTGTGCACACAGGCGTCGGACGTCCGGTGGGGGTCGAACGTCCGGAAGCTCGGGACGGTCCGGACGTCCGGAAGTCTTCGGACTTCCGTAAATATTGTTCTGTCGCCGTGGCACCGGTCGTCCGGAGGCGCTCGGTCGTCCGTGGCCAGGGAGGTGTTGGACGTCCGGTCTTGGTCGGTCGTCCGGTCGCTGTAGATCTCGTCGGCTGGACTCTGGGATGCGTCAGGTAGCGGACGTCTGGTGGACGCCGGTCGTCCGAGTGCTGTAGAGGGTCGGACGTCCAGAGGCTTCCGGTCGTCCGGTCGCTGTAGACTCTTCAACACCTTCTTCTTCCGTCTTCGCTTCCATGCCTCCCTCGCGGATGGTGTAGTCGTTCCTTGGCGCTTGCACTCCTCCTTGACATACGTGAAGCTCTGACAATACCTATGCATGCACATGGGAGAAGTGTCAAGTAGTACACCATCCTCGAAGGGGTCAAGTGAGCACATGTAAAGGAGAAGATTCACCTTTATGTATGAGAAGTAGAGGTCGCACGTGTCACTTGCCAAACAGACTCTTGACATGGTGATGACCGTAGGATGCTCCGCATCAGGTGCGTGGGCAAGTCATGTTACCGACTCGCCTCCGCATGCGACGCTGTGGCACGCCACGTCGTCACCTGCTACGGCTCGTTCCTGGCTCGGCCTCGCCGGGAAGGGGGAGGGGGGTACCGAGCCCCTCAACCTCCGGCTCGGCCTCGCGCTAACACGGTAGTGCACTCGTTTGACAAGCGCAGTGCGGTTATTCTGTTTCCACCCCACACGCACCCACACACCCCTAAGATAGATAATGGAGGAAAGTACATACAAGGAAGATGTGTCAGTACAACTATGCCCCTCGGGGCGGTGCGGTGCGGGG
>NC_041393.1:314025885-314026760 GCF_002162155.2 Triticum dicoccoides
TTGACAGGCGCAGTGCGGTTATTCTGTTCGTACCCCCCACACACGCACCCACACACCCCTAAGATAGATAATGGGGGCAAGTCCATACAAGGAAGATGTGTCAGTATAACTATGCCCCTCCGTGCGGTGCGGTGCGGGGGCAAGTCATGTTACGGACTCGCCTCCGCATGCGACGTCGTGGCACGCCGCATCATCGCCTGCTTCAGCTCGTTCCTGGCTCGGCCTCGCCGGGATGGGGAGGGGGGTCCCAACCCCCTCCCCCCCTCGGCTCAGTCTCGCGCTAACGCGGCAGTGTGCTCGTTTGACAGGCGTAGTACTGTTATTCTGTTTCCCTCCCACACGCACCCACACATCCCTAAGATATATAATGGGGGCAAGTCCATACAAGGAAGATGTGTCAGTACAACTATGCCCCTCGGTGTGGTACGGTGCGGGGGCTAGTCATGTTACAGACTCGCCTCCGCATGCGATGCCCCGGCACGCCGCGTCGTCGCCTGCTACGACTCGTTCCTGGTTCGGCCTCGCCGGAATGGGGGAGGGGGGGTCCCGACCCCCCCTTCCCCAGCTCGGACTCGCGCTAACGCGACAGTGCGCTTGTTTGACAGGCGCAGTGCGGTTATTATATCCCCCCCCCCACACGCACCCACACACCCTAAGATAGATAATGGGGGCTAGTACATACAAGGAAGATATGTCAGTACAACTATGCCCCTCGGTGCGGTGCGGTGCGGGGGGCAAGTCATGTTACGGACTTGCCTCAGCATGCGACGCCGCGGCATGCCGCGTCGTCGCCTGCTACAGCTCGTTCCTAGCTCGGCCTCGCCAGGATGGGGGACGGGGGGTCCCGACCCCCTCCCTCCCCCCCGGCTCGGCAT
>NC_041393.1:314026859-314045995 GCF_002162155.2 Triticum dicoccoides
TGACAGGCCCAGTGCGGTTATTCTGTCCCCCCTCCCACACGCACCCACACACCCCTAAGATAGATAATGGGGGCAAGTCCATACAAGGAAGATGTGTCAGTACAACTATGCCCCTTGGTGCGGTGCGGTACGGTACGGGGGCAAGTCATGTTACAGACTTGCCTCCGCATGCGACGCTGCGGCACACCGCGTCGTCGCCTGCTATGGCTCGTTCCTGGCTCGGCCTCGCCGGGACCCCCCCTCCCCCTGGCTTGGCCTCACGCTAACGCGGTAGTGCGCTCGTTTGACATGCGCAGTGCGATTATTCTGTTTCCCCCCACACGCACCCACACACCCCTGATGAGGACATGACTACCTTGGATATGACCAAAAATATTGCATATATGCATATTTGTCAGGTGATTTCTAGTGCAAACTATTCAATAATCTATTTATGTTATCCAGAACAAAAATACTTCACACACTTTTGTGTTTTGTCTAATTGCAGGTGTATGGGACATTTGTACAATCCACATATGAAGATAAGGAAGAAAGAGATGTTTATTTGCTGTCCAAAAAGTTCTCTCACGTCACTTTTGGCCCAAGAGAAGATAGAGTCCAAGTCTCTCACGTTCTGGATTCAGATTCGGACTGCACAGACACACCTGACTCAAAACGCACACAAGTTTTTCATACGGACTCCGAATTGGGTGATTCTTTTTTTGTTGGAAACTAGATTTCGTGCACTTTCCAACCCAATTGGAATCACCTTAAAATTCGTCCGGAGCGTTGAGTTGTGGACGAAACAATCTGATGCTGCAGCAGAATCCGAGTCAAACTACAAGTCCAAAGGTGTTACATCACCTCCACTTGGGCCCATTGGCCTTGTATGACCTAGATTTAGTTTTAGGCTGCCTTGGGACGTCCTCCCACCTCCTTGGCCGCCACCCCTTGCTCCTATATAAGTAGATCCATCTAGTAGCTTTTCCTTGGGATTTGTTTAGTTAAAAGTTAGCCATTGCAACTTCGTGTACTTCGTTTGTGTCCAACGACCAGACCAAGACCGCTTCCGGATCCCCACCTTTATCAATACTTCATATATATTCGCAATATTCAGATTGCTTTTATCATATTCTTGCTCGTTCTTCGATTGCTTGCAGGAATAGACCTTCGTGGTCAGGTTGATCGTGCTCCGGCGTGGTCAATAACCTCAGGAGATTGGTTTAGCGATTGCTAAGGCGCAACGTCGTGCACGTTTGTAATCGGATCGTCAAAGTCGTCTCCACCAAATCGATAGTTATCATCTCATCGAAAGATCGGGACACCCTCGCTTCTATCAAGTGGTATCAGTTTTCAGGTTGCTCGGTGAGAATTTCCAGTTTTTCCTAGATTAGATTTATTTTCTTACCTATTGTCCAAGAAAAAGCCACAAAACAAAAGTTAGATCTATTCATCCTTTGTCCTAGCCAGACTGAGCCTTTGCAATTTTCTTTTCATTGTTTGCATTATTGATTTATCGGTTGCATCGCCGTGTCGAGTTGCTGGTCTTAGTGTCTAGTTCCTTTAGAGTTTCGAGTTCTGTTCACATTAGTCACGCAGCCGCTACATCATTATCCCATCCGCTGTCCACCATCCCATCCACCAATTTCCACCACATGCTACGCACTGTTTATTGTCATAATCATAGTTGAGGTCACTCACATCTTCGCCTGATCGAATCTGCATCTTATCTAGTTTGTCTTGGAAAGAGGGAGAAAAAGAATATAAAGAAAAAAAAGAGAGAAAAAAGGAAAGAAAAAAAAAGAAAAAGAGGGAGAAGAAAAAGAAAAAAAAGCGTGAGAAAAAAAGAGAGAAAAAAAAATTGGATCTATCTAGAATCAATCTCGTACCTGAATTCGGATTGGAATCTGTTTTGCGCACTGTTCAGTAAAACAGGTGTATCTTCCTCATACGAAGTCCGTTTTGGCTCCGTGAGTACTCAAATTGAAGATAGCGACGAGCCGCATCTAAATAGTTGCGGAAGCTAGTTCAATATTTGACACCTCAAAATCGGCTTCTAAATATGTCTTTTTGCCCTCCGAAGTTCGTGAACACAGCTTGTTCCAATTTTTTAGGCCAGTTTTAAAATTCTTTGACTCCTCATATCAACTCGGAATTGAGTGATTTTTTTTGCATTGGAAAGCTTGAGTTAGTAGCATTCTTTGAAAGAATTTATCAGAAAATTGTCTCAAAATTTTCAAGAGGAAAGTTGGAGAGAGAGTTGTTGTATATCCTGCTTGGCAGTTGTTTTTTATCATTATCTTCACAGCCGTTGTGATCTTCACTTATATCTTGCTGTCAAGAGCTACTTAGTATCCTTCATTGATGCTAGTTGTGCTACGCCGTGACCTCATTAGTGTTCTAGGCTCGCGTCTCTAGTTCGGTCTAGCCTAGGACCAGCACAGTACCGTCGTTGAGCGTTTATTCAACATTGCATCTTTGAATTGATTATTGCTAATCTTTTGCTACCATATATAGCCAACCCAGCTCCACATATTTCTACATCGTGTATACGTACGCTCCCCTGGCAATTGCTTTACTCAATATTCGGAGTTACTTGACACCGCTGGTTGCCGATCACCGCCTGCTGCATGGTAAGAACTTGTAAGACATTGATATTTGCTTTACTGTGAGCGTTTTACCACCACATCCTAATAGTTATAGGAACATTATTTTTGGGTTTTGTTTCTTGTTCTACTAATCATGACAGGATCCAGAGTCAATTCATGGGCTTTGTCGATCGCAGGAGACGTGCCACCACCTTTGCAAATACCACAATCGTCACGAGAGGTGCACAAACATCCAAATGCACATGATCAGGTTAATGTATCTATACCACCATTTAATGGCCGTTTTAAACCTGCTTTATATATTGAATGGGAGTTCGACATAAAAAATATATTTGCTTCCCATAATTTCGATGAACATAAAAAGGTTAAGGTTGCGGTTGGTTCTTTCACTGGTTATGCTTTGGTTTGGTGGAGTGAATATTGTCGGTTACACCCTGATTATATACCTACTACTTGGGATGATTTGAAACTTGCCATGCGACATACTTTCGTCCCTGCTTATTATACTCGTGACATGATTAAGAAGTTGCAACACTTAAAACAAGGTAGTGAAACTGTAACAAAATATTATGATGATTTACAAACTACCTTGTAGCATTCCTCTTTAGAAGAAAGTGAAGATGATTTTATGGATAGATTTTGGGGAGGATTAAACCGTGATATTCAAGAGATACTAATTCATGAAGAGTGTTATCCTATGGACCATTTGTTTCATCTTGCTTGCAAAGCTGAACAGGAAATAAAACGACGTGTTGGCCACCAGGAGAACAAGCGCACGGTGCACATTCCAAGAGTTGATATGATTGTTCCTTCAACTACTAGGCATACTATGACAACCACATCCGTTGTTGTCAGGACTACATCACCTCCACCATGTGACACATCGCCCCCGAGAGTGGCTACATCATCTGAGTTGATCATAAGAGGTAATGACAAAGGTACCGATCTTCCATCTCTACATGAGAATGATGAATGCCTTGTCAATTTGAATGCACCATCTGATGAGCTACCCACTACTTTGATCACACCACCTATTTTAGAGGACTATGTTGATAATTTGACTTTGCCATGTGATCAAACAACTGAAATAACAACAATTTTGAGTGCACCCATTGAATTAACTATTGATGCAAAAGAACCAATGTTTAATCATTTTGATATGACCTCTAATCTTGGTGATGATTCTGTGTTGAATGACTTATTGCATGTTTGCTTATTTAAGCATGTTGTAGCATGTAAATTTGATGCAAGTAAGGTTTATTCACCAATGTTGAGATGGTTTAATGATGAACATTGTCAATCTTTTGAAATGAATAAGAGCTTCACTTATATGTGCAAACTGAGTTGCAATATTTTCATGCCTTCTACTTCTTGTGCTAATTTTTTGGCTTTAGATTTTATGAACTATGCAAGTTACTCATCTATTCATGTGTCATATATGCAAAAATCAAGGAAAGTAAAAATGGATGACATATACATATACAACATGTACACCTTGTCTCTTTTGTTAGCCACATTTCAGATTAAGCAACGCCGAGGACGGCTTTATTTTCAAGAAGGGGAGGATGATGAGGACATGACTACCTTGGATATGACCAAAAATATTGCATATATGCATATTTGTCAGGTGATTTCTAGTGCAAACTATTCAATAATCTATTCATGTTATCCAGAACAAAAATACTTCACACACTTTTGTGTTTTGTCTAATTGCAGGTGTATGGGACATTTGTACAATCCACATATGAAGATAAGGAAGAAAGAGGTGTTTATTTGCTGTCCAAAAAGTTCTCTCACGTCACTTTTGGCCCAAGAGAAGATAGAGTCCAAGTCTCCCACGTTCTGGATTCAGATTCGGACTGCACAGACACACCTGACTCAAAACGCACACAAGTTTTTCATACGGACTCCGAATTGGGTGATTATTTTTTTGTTGGAAACTAGATTTCGTGCACTTTCCAACCCAATTGGAATCACCTTCAAATTCGTCCGGAGCGTTGAGTTGTGGACGAAACAATCTGATGCTGCAGCAGAATCCGAGTCAAACTACAAGTCCAAAGGTGTTACATCACCTCCACTTGGGCCCATTGGCCTTGTACGACCTAGATTTAGTTTTAGGCTGCCTTGGGACGTCCTCCCACCTCCTTGGCCGCCACCCCTTGCTCCTATATAAGTAGATCCATCTAGTAGCTTTTCCTTGGGATTTGTTTAGTTAAAAGTTAGCCATTGCAACTTCGTGTACTTCGTTTGTGTCCAACGACCAGACCAAGACCGCTTCCGGATCCCCGCCTTTATCAATACTTCATATATATTCGCAATATTCAGATTGCTTTTATCATATTCTTGCTCGTTCTTCGATTGCTTGCAGGAATAGACCTTCGTGGTCAGGTTGATCGTGCTCCGGCGTGGTCAATAACCTCAGAAGATTGGTTTAGCGATTGCTAAGGCGCAACGTCGTGCACGTTTGTAATCGGATCGTCAAAGTCGTCTCCACCAAATCGATAGTTATCATCTCATCGAAAGATCGGGACACCCTCGCCTCTATCAACCCCTAAGATAGATAATGGGGGCAAGTCCATACAAAGGAAGATGTGTCAGTACAACTATGCCCCTCGGTGCGGTGCGGGGGCATGCTGCGTCGTCGCCTGCTACGGCTCGTTCCTAGAACAAAACCCACAAGAACTAGAACAAAAAAGTATCAGTCCAAGTCACTAGGGAAGTCAAATACTAGATTCAAACAACAAAAAAAGGAAAAAATTGACCGCCCAAGGACAAAAAAGTACCAGTCCAAGTTACTGGTGGAGTCAAGTACTAGATTCAAACAACAAAAGAAGAAAAAATTGACCGCCCAAGGATAGGGGCAGGCCCTGACGATGCTAGATACTTGAACTCAAGCCCGTGGGCGAATTCCTAGTAATCCGCACAATGCAGGGCCCGCCGACCAGGGCCCACAGGTCAAGAGAGAGAGCGAGCGCCGTGTATAAGTGCTCAGGTAAGTGTTCATAGGAGTTTGACTGGTGAGCCTCGGCTGCGCTTATAAACAGGTCTAGAGCCCCCTCGACTAGCAAGGTGGGACTAAACCCATAGTGCACGCGCACGCCGGGCTGCACAGCCGCGCGGACGAGCTATCTGGGCCGAAAACAACGACTCAGGCGATGGCCCAACACATTACTTTGCCCCATTACAAGAATCCAGCAGATCACACATGACAAAAAAAACCAAAATGTAGATAATTTAAAAAAACCTCACAAGAAATCAGTTCAAAAACAAAATAATGTAAAAAGTTCAAACACATCTTAATTGTAAGAAGTAAAAAAATAAAAATATATATAATTTTTTTGGAAAATTAAACATAGAAGATTGTAAATAAAACTTTCAGAAACAAATTTATAAAAAGTTCAACTACTACGATTCATAAGGTTCAAGTAAAAAAATAGTACTGTGCAGCAAACATTAAAATCTTTGAATTTTAAAAAATACTAGAACTATCATTATTCAACTGTAAAAAACAAAAAATGTGCTCCAAAATTCATGTAAAAAAGTAAGAAAAAATGTTATACAACAAACAAATTTGATTGGTAATTGACAACCTAAAATAGTTCAGTACTATCATTAATAGAATGTAAGTTCAGCAAACTCAATACCCAAAAAGGGTTTCTAAAAACATCATCAGCGTATAGCACCGCCTGCGAGTTATGTACATGAAAAATATACCAGTCAAAACAAAGGATGCCCATCAGTTCAACTATAGAATTGTTCCAGTACTAGTATAAAGAATATATAAATAAAACAGTTATACTTGAGCAAAACAATAGGAAAAGCATTACATAACTTGTTCCAAACCATCTGATAATACCATAGAATTCAACCATCTCATAGGCAAATGTTCTAAAAGAAAAAAATACTGCAACATAATCAACCACACACAAATCTCACAACCGGCGTCATTTGCCACATTTAAACCTACATCACATAAATTCTGAATGTCAGAGAGTCATCTTCCCTGGAGAACATAACCATAACCACATCACCATCCTCAAATCCAGACTCTGCCACAAACTCCTTCCACCCAGTAGTTAGGTTGATGCAACCATCAAAGTCGATGTGGTAGGCAACTTCCATCAACTGATACCCATTTTTGTCTGAAGTCTCCATCTTCAGAACACTAGAACTAGGAGCAACAATCCTGATCCTGGATGACATTTTCTGCAAATGGGCATGGGAGTACAAAACAAAGTGAACACCTGACATAACTGAATTTTTACACAGATATAGGAACGGTTTGCATAATAACAAACTAAAAAAGCACAAATCTGAACCAAAACATTAACACAAAACTAACTAGTCATGTGAACTGACTAAACTGAAGAAATATACATATCAATACACCTACAGTAAAAACATCTGACAAAAAACAGATCAAGGATTATACAAAAATGGATAAAGTACTATTAAGTAATGAACAAATACACACAAAAATCCCTACTGTTAAATTCTGACAAAACCAAATAAAAAATATAGACAAACTATTCATAAGACTAAACTACAGATTCAGTCCATGGGATTCAAACAGAGACCAACAAAAAAGTAGAAAACAAAACAAACAGAAACACATACCCATGATTTCTTCAAGTCACCAATCGTCATGCGACAAACATAGGGTGCACGAAACCCATGGTTGTTGTACAGCAGACAAGAAAGTTGCCCACGGTGCTAAGTCTGGGTGACCTCCAAACCAGATTCGTACACACAGCCGTCAGCTATGCGTGCCATCTTTGCCAGGCATCCGCATGAACAATCCTCCATGGAACACAAAGGAACAAGGAAGAAAACAACGAAGAGAAGAGGGAGGAACCTAGATCTGATTCTGGAAGAAGGAAGAAAAAGGAGGGGGAGATTTAGCCACACACCACACATAGATGGATAGAATTTATAGTCAGGGAGACTCGCAGATTATAAAAATAATAAATAGGTAGGTGGGCAGCCAGCTGATAGGAAATAGTTATTATACAAGCCATGCAACATTTGACCGCAAATCAGTTCAACTTCTGATAAACAAGCAGTTCAAAAGTGCACATGTCAAACATATGCAGACAAAACAACACATTCAGAAATAAAACAGTTGAATTCACTTAGTCATTCAAACATCTGCTCCCTCACAACAAAAATCTTAAAAACCTAATATTCACTACTTCAGTCATAACAATCAAAGAAACGACGCCATTTCGCCCTGGTGGATGGATGTGGAGTCGTGGCTGCTCTCGCCCTAGCCCAACTAATGATTTGAATATGGTTCCTTCCCTTGCCCTCTGGGAAAAGAAGCTCCAATTCATTGGAGTTAAAAGTATCCATCACCTCGCGCGCAAGGCGTCTGTTGAACTCTGCCTCCAGTTCCTCCTCGGCAGCATGCCGTGCCATCTGCCTGCGCCTACGCCTCCTCCTCCTCTGCTCCGCTACTGTAGCCCTCACATCTATGGCATCCCCCTCCTCCTCTGTGACCTCTCCCAGCTCAGGATCCATCTCGCTTTTCTTTGGTTGCAGCTGGTAGAATGAAAGTGACAAAGGGCTCGGGCTTTATAATCAAAGTGCAGAGGTATCGGTTCGAAGCCAGTTCTGATGTCAACGCACAGTAAGACAACTTTAACACGCAGCAGTCCAACTACACATACGGCAGCAATTCAAACAACACTGAAAAACATGCAACTTAATTACACAGTTTGACCAGATTACAAGAAACCGCAGGATACAGTCAGCCGCCATACACCACCTCCGCCACAGAAAAAATAACATGGGAATCCGGGGTAGAAACAACTCAAAGAAGCAAAATTGACAACGCAAATCTTTTCATACAATCCTCATATCTCTCCCTGCAACGCCAATTCAAAAGTAAAACAATAGAAAAAGAAGAACAAATTTGCATGGCGGGCATGGAAAACGACCAAGAACACCAAAACTTGTAATCGGAAATTACAGATGAAATTAATCTTCAAAAACTCTAACATACTGATAATTCCCATATCAAAAACAACAAACAGGACGTAAATTGAGGCCTACGAACACCACGGTAAACACCAACGCCCAAAACACGTCCGTCACCAAAATGCCCACGTCGTCACCTCCGGTGACTACAGATTGCAAAACACAACCAGGTGAGCGTGCGCACGTGCGGAACCCCTTACATGTCTCCTCTAGCAACGAATGGCCCGCAGCATCGCCGGAGAACGCCCGGATGCTCCACGTTGCACCTGTTTTCGTCCGTTGTACACGCAGGAAGATCAGTTCAAGTTAAAAACCGCGTCAGTCCAAACTATGAACTACGTCAGTTCAAAAAGGGTAACAAAATAATATTCTGTTATGCATAACAGAATAGCCCAGATGTGTGTGTGTCTATATATATATATTCGCAACTACATGTGGGTGTTAGCAAGATCATTTGTGTGTCGCTTTGCGAGTTTTCATTTGTTGTCCGAGAAACGGGGAAAATTTTAAACAGAAGCTACAGGGTGTGGCCAGAGGCATATGCCTTGTTGGTATTTTAATTACAGGAAATGCATATAGAGTCCGGAAATAAAAAAATCGGTGTGCCACCATGGTGTGCTCTCACGATCCCATGGAAAATTTTTGGTAAAGTTTGGCACAAGTTTTGATGCTCACACCTTCCAAATCAGAGCATCTCACAAGATGGATCATAGTTTCCAAAAGGAGACGCGACACTTCGGACTCCAATCGTCGGTGACTACATTGATCCACCTTAGTTTTTTTTCACGGTAAACAATCATGGATATACCCTAAGTTTGATTTTTTTGCCCATTTTTTGCATATCTCGTCTGCTATGTTTAAGTCATTTTTTTGCATTTACCTTCCGTTTAGTGCATATAAAATAAAAACCCTACTACAACTACATGTGTGTGTTAGTTAGCAAAGAAGGTGTACAAATAATTTGTGTGTCGCTTTGCGAGTTTTCATCCATTGTCCCAGAAGCGGGGAGAAGTTTCAAACATTTCGGCCGCGAGGTGCGGCCACCGGCGTAGGCCAAGTTGATATTTTAATTACAGGAAATTCAGGTGGAGTCCGGACATCATCAAAATCAGCGTGTGCCCGTGGCATGCTGTGACGCCCCCAAGGAATTTTTTTGGTGAAGTGGCACAAGTTTTGATGATTGCTCCTTCGAAACCGGAGCATCTCACAAGAAGGATCATGGTTTCCAAAAGGAGACGTGTCAATTCAAACTCAAGTGGGCGGTGACTTTATCTTTGGCCTCATAAAATTTCCACAGTACACAATCACAATTATACCACGTGTTTGATTTTCTGGCGCATTTTAGGTATCATTTGCTATATTTAGGAATTTTTTGAATATAATGTGCATTTTGTGCATATAAATAAAATCACAGCCAGAACTGCATGTGCTATCGAAAGGGATGAGGATTGCCATTTGATCATGGAGCATCCAATGATGCAGACGTATGATCTGTGGGGTTTGGGTTCTGGCCAATCAGAACACACGACTCAGATCACGCGCGCAGCAGGGGGTGGGGCGTCGGCCATGGTTTAGTAGGCACACGGCTTTCATGAGTGAACCGTGTGCAATTCGAAAACATTTACATGAACTAAAAACATATTTTCGTTTGAATGAAAATATGAGTTAACACCCCTTATGACCTTATTTTGTTAACACCCATCTTATTATGTTAACAACAGATCCAGTCAACCGAACTGCAGCGCAAGTAGTAAGGGCATCTCCAACAAGCGCGCCCGCGCGGTAAAATTGTGTTTTAGCCAGCACCGCCCGGTTTCACGCGCTCCAGCGGTGGCGCGAAACTACCGCGCGCGGTAAGCGTTAGTGCGCGCAGGAGAGAAAGCGGCAGCTGGGGCGGTAGATTTGGCGTGCCACTTCGCGCGCGCCTATAAAATCCCGCGCTCGCCACGCGCTCTGCTCACTGCCACGCGCCCTCCTCCTCGCCACCTCACCCCTTTTTCTCGCCGCTTCGCCGCTTTCCCCGCCAGCACCGCGCCACCATGTCGTCGTGCCGCCGGGGTTCTTCGGGCTACCGCGGCGTCCGCGAGTGCCCCAACAGCTGGTACTCCGCTGAGATCCGGTCCGGCGACGTCTGGCTTGGCCTCGGCTCGTTTCGGAGCGCGCACAAGGCGGCCCGCGCGTACGACGCGGCGGCATGATGCTTGGACAGGCCCCGGTCGTAGATGAACTTCCGTGACGTCTTCACGCGTGAGCAGGCGCAGCGCGTCACCCCTCCGCCGCGTCTCATCACCGACCAGGACCGTGCGGACCACATGCGACAGCAGCGTCGCCTCCTCATCATAGCGGAGGACGAGCGAGCCATGGCGGAGTGGCGTCGTCGCCATTCGGAAGATGTCGTTGTCGAGACCGAGTTCTGGGCAGAGAGGACGGCAAGGCACCGCGTAGAGCGTGCCGACATGCGTCGGCGCAAGGCACTGGCTTTATCGCAATGCGATATCGTCGAGAACGGCGGACAGTCGATCTTCTCCCCCAACGATCTGCGTTGGGAGGACATGTGGATCGATACCTCGGACAACACCATCGAGGATGATGATGGTGATGATGATGGCGGCTGGGAGTCACTGTAGTTTGTTTTATCTATGTATCATTTTTTATCTATGCAAAGTTTTCATTAAAAAAATGTTGTATCATGCGTGTGCTGCATTTTAACGCGCCTGCTAGAGCAGCACGTTCGTGCTGCATTTTAGCACGGCCGCTGGAGCCAGCGCTGGGCGCCGCACCGAATCAGGCGATGAACACGCGGCAAAGTAGTTTTTAGCGCGTGACGCGTTCGGCGGCTGTTGGAGATGCTCTAAAAAGGAGCACCCCCACCCTCCCACCTCAAATTCTCCTGGTCGTGCCTTCTCCCTCCCCAAGGACACCCTCCCCCACCCCACCCACCGTGCACTGCCCCCTGCAACCACCTTCTACTCCCCGCTGGAGCCACACCCCCGACGGCAATCGCGCCCGTAACCCGCACGAGCCCCCTACCCGACGCATGGCCCCGCCCCGAGCACCACCTTCCCACCTCCCCCGATCCGGCCATCCCGAAATCCGTCGGATCTAGTTCTAGCTCCGGCGCCACCGCCGCCCCCGACAACCGTTCCAATTGGGGGCGTGGCCTCCCTCCACCGCAACCCTTCCTCACCCAGGTGGACACCACCGCGACCTCTCCTGGTGCCAGATCCCGTGGGATCCATGTGGTCGTATTGCCTGGACCCGCGCTGGCGCAGCCGGAACAACTCTCCTGTCCCACCTCTTCCCCATCCATGGTGGCCATCATCGCCAGAGCAGCATGAACCCCTCCACTTCCATAGACGGCCAGAGGCAGAGACTCCTCTACTCCGCTCTGGCTCGGTGGTCCTAGCCTCCCTATGCAGCTCCGGCGCCAGATCCGGGCCCTCTGGCCACTACCTCGCCACCACCTACCTCTTACCATGCTCTCTCAAACGAGCAACGTATGAGGATCCCTCTCGACGGTGGCCCATATGGATGCAGTTCGCCACACTTCTCGTCAGGGTTCGGTTGCCCCGGTGCTGCAGTCCGCCTGGGAGGTTTTCTTCTCCTTGGGAGCCTGGAGTTCCGCCATCTTGCCTCACCCTCCTCACCTTCTACCTCTTCAAAAGTGGGCATCACCACTGGGGGGGCTGGCCTGCAGTGCATCCATTTCCATCCCTGTCCTGCCCCGTGTGTAATGCTCCTCTCTTTGTTCTTTGTGTGCTCATCCTCAACCACGACAGGCATTTGCCCTACGATGGGGACTCCGGTCACAACTGCAGTGGGCACAAGGCCCATCGCCGTGTACTGCACCAACCGGAGAAACCCCCTTGTGCTCCGATCTTCCTCCCCTGCACCCGCATTGGTGGTCTGGCGCCTCTCCCCGTGCAGCTCGGTTGCTGCCACCATGAAGATTGGCCGGTTCACTATTGCAGCACATCGTTGGTGGTGCAGTCTACAATCGTGACATCCACTTGCCCCACCAAGGTGCGGTTCGGTGTTTGCATGCAGGTAAGTGGCAAACTCCTTGTTTTTTTGCGAACTCCTTGTATGGGGCCTGCTGAACTGCACGATGGCCATGTTCAGAGTGAGGCGGCTGACAACACTGCATTGCACATCCATGGGGATCGTTGATTCCAGCCACAACCCGCATGTGCAGTTCGGCTGGCGCAGGCGTGCGGCTCGGTCAGCTCAAATCCAGAGCACACACCCCACCAGCCCACCTCCACTCTGGGCTCAATGGTTTACTAAAACTGGAGCTTGCTTTTGGGTACATTTACTTTTCACTATCTTAAACCCAATAGTTTGCCTAATTTGTTTACCTCCAAAATTGTAGTGTTGCATACTGTAATTCACTGTATGTGTCTCAAAACTTGCGCCTTGCAAATTGTGGAAGAGAAAATGATTCTGGCTATACATGCATCCAAAGGTCTGTCCAGAAAATTTATGCTTTATTTGCTCCTATGCCCTTGCTTTGGATTGTGCAATCATCTCTGTTCTTTAAGGACTTCTTGTGGCAAAACAACAACAGAAAGTTATTCTGGAAAGGTTTTGGCATTCAAGCTTGCGTAATTGTGTCTCTTTGGCATCCAACAACATGAAGATTTTAAGTGGGATGCATTCCATCATTCAGGAACCCAGCGGGAGTGCACAATGAACCGTACCCTCCAGCACAGTGCACACCCCGATGAGCCAGTGGAGACAGGTTCCCAACCTCTCCAGCGTAGAGGAGTCGACGGCGAGCTGCTTGAAGTGTGACGTCCTTCCTCCATCTCGTGTTGCACTGCTTGAAGTGTGACGACACAAGATCCTTCCTCCTTCATCTCGTGGTGTGAAGTTCTATAATTGTGGTCGTGCAGCCCATCGTGGCTAGCATATGGTTTGGTGTGTGTGCGTGTGGTTCAACAAAATGTAGTTATGTTTGCTATGGAGAGAAAAAAAATACTTTTTAAAAGATGAGTGCACTACAATTCAGTTTGTTTGGTGTGCTTTTTTTAGGGTCCCGACAACTGCCACACGTGTGGTGTATCGGGTGGTTGTGCCACATGCCTCGTGTGGCATGGACAGGAACCCGCCCGCACGACCGCGTCCGGGCGCGCAAAAGCATACCCGCACGTTCGGTGTGTAGCAACCCCGCCCGCACGACCTCGTCAGGGCCAGACGACCCCGCTGCCCGCACGACCCAGCCGTTCCCGGCCTCCAATCGATCCCCACTCCCGACTGCCGCCATCGTCCCCCACCTCTCGAACCCCTACCTCCATCGCCGGCCTTTTCTGGTTGCCATTTCCACCAGAGCAGATCCGTAGGGCTTTCCCACTGCAAACCACACCCCAACCCTCCCCCACCCCCCGCCCCCACTCCAACCCCGCCCTCCAAAGACGATCAGCTAAAAGCAGGTGAAATCCCCCGATCTCATACTGCTTATCATCCTTCTTCCCGGCAGAAAATTGCAAATTTACTGATGAAGGTGGCGACTGGATCCACGCTATAGGGGTAAAACACTACATGGTTATGTGTGTCTTCGCATTTTCTAAGCAGAATACACCAGATCTGCCATGTACTATGCTTGAGATTACCTTAAGTTCCTAGTTCGCTTGACGCGAGTAGTTGGTAATGAAATGGATGCGTAGGAATCCCTAAAAGGGGAGAGAAATGACAAATTTGGAATAAATGGGGTGGGGAAAATTAATTGCCACTTGTGTCTAACGTCAGTTGCCACCTTTCGTTGCCGTTAACTGCCACCATGTTAGCCTGTTGCTTGCCATCCTATTGTCGTGGCTGTTGCCATCGAATCGAACATATAGCTAGCACCCTGATTTTAGAAAAAGAGAGTGGATGTGCATGTCCTACTTGCCGTGATGTGTTGGTTGCCTACGCATGAAAATGTCATAACACTGACGTGTTATCTTCTACGTGCAAGCAGCAGAAGAATAAAATTTTTGTGGATTGTTGATGCGTTCTTGTTCATGCAATAATTGAGAACACATTGGCAGAAACGAGACGCGGAAAGAATGAATCACGAAGATGGCGATGATCCTTGGGGTTCTCAAACACCAGAAACGCCCCCTTGGGATGCATCAGAGTACAGTCACTCATTTCTGCAGGGCCGTTGCTGCCACTACTAGAACAGTACGCAAGCATTGGTATGATGCATGATAACAAAGAAAAGAACATGTGCCATGTTCGCGATGATGAAGATGACATTCTACTTATGTCCTACACTGTCATTTTTTCGCAGGTTCTTATGACCAAAACACACTCAGGGGGGCTCCATGGCAAGTTCAGTCACAGGGCGCTAACACTGACAAATGTACGGGCAGCCAATTCCAACTAGCTAATGTGGCAAATCAAGGTAACGCATATGAAAAAGAACACATACTGGTCTGGACATGAAAAATAAACTTGCAAAGGTGTCACGCCCAATATGCGATACTATCCTAAAGAGACTCGAAGGTCCCACCAAGGATAGAACCGCATATTGAAACGCTTTTGCAAGGTGGATATCATTACATCAACATTACATAATAGATAGGGATACATACATAAGGCATACAGTGCCACATGAATACAACATCACATCATACATAAGAGCACCTTCTGACTATGGATGAAACACAAACAGAACCTCAAATGACATCCACCCTGCTAGCCCAGGCTGCCGACCTGGAACCTATCCCCTGATCGAAGAAGAAGCAGAAGAAGAACTCCAAAACAAGCAAGCATCGCTCTCGCATCAAGATCATCGCATAAACCTGTACCTGCAACTGTTGTTGTAGTAATCTGTGAGCCACGAGGACTCAGCAATCCCATTACCATGGGTATCAAGACTAGCAAAGCTTAATGGGAAAGGAAGGGGTAAAGTGGTGAGGTTGCAGCAGCGACTAAGCATATATGGTGGCTAACATACGCAAATAAGAGCGAGAAGAGAGCAAACGGAACGGTCGTGAAGCTAGCAATGATCAAGAAGTGATCTGAACTCCTACTTACGTCAAACATAACCCAAAACCGTGTCCACTTCCCAGACTCCACCGAAAAGACACCATCACAGCTACACACGCGGTTGATGCGTTTTAATTCGGATCTGGTGTCAAGTTATCTACAAGCGGACATTAACAAATTCCCATCTGCCACATAACCGCGGGCACGGCTTTCAAAAGTTTAAACCCTGCAGGGGTGTCCCAACTTAGCCCATGATAAGCTCTCGCGATCAACGAATGATATACCTTCTCCCAGGAAGACCCGATCAGACTCGGAATCCTGGTTTACAAGACATTTCGACAATGGTAAAACAAGACCAGCAAGACCGCCCGATGCGCCGACAATCCCGATAGGAGCGGCACATATCTCGTTCTCAGGGCAACACCGGATGAGCAATCCGTACAACTAAAACCAGACCTCAAGTTTCCCTGAGGGGGCGCTGCAAAGGGCTCTAGTTTGGACCAGCACTTAGAGTAGCACTGGCCCGAGGGGGGGGGAGGCTGTAATAAAGATGACCCTCGAGAGAGCGACTCCCAAGGGAAAAGTAGGTGGTGGTGAGGCAGATGGTAAAACCAAGGTTGGGTCTTGCTGGAGGAGTTTTATTCAAAGCGAACTGTCAAGGGGGTCCCATAAATCACCCAACCGCGTTAGGGACGCAAAATCCGGGAACATAACACCGGTATGACGGAAAGTAGGGCGGCAAGAGTGGAACAAAACACCAGGCATAAGGCTGAGTCTTCCACCCTTTACCAAGTATATATATGCATTAATAATATAAGAGATATTGTGATATCCCAAACATAATCCTGTCCACCATGGAGCAATCTTCAACTTCACCTGCAACTAACAACACTATAAGAGGGTTGAGCAAAAGCGGTAACATAGCCAAGCAACGGTTTGCTAGCAAGGGTGTCAAAGGTTAGAGGTTCATGGCAATTTGGGAGGCTTGAGGAGCAAAAGATAGGTAGCGCAGCATAGCGATAGAACGAATCAACTAGCATAGCAATGATAGTAATGAGATCCAAGGTGACGGTCATCTTGCCTAAAATCCTGCTAGAAAGAAGAACGAGTCCATGAAGGAGATGAAGCCACGAAGACGAACCAAGCGTGGACGAACGAATCCTCACGATCGCAACGAAACAGGAACTATCGAGAAGAAGCACATAACATAGTAAACACACCACACATGAATAAGGCATGATGCACAAACAAGCATGATGCATGACAAAGCTACATGAAGCTACTCATGGCAAGAGATGATGCAAACAAGAGCAACACATCAAAGCAAGTTTAAATGAGGCCGGGAACAACATATAACAATTCCGGTAAGTCCTCATATGCAAAATTTCGAAATTGGTCCAGATCTGAATAAACATTAAGTTCAAGTTGTTAAACAGCAAGTTAAGATGCACCAAGATGATCTACACGAGATTCTAGTCAAGTTTCATATAAAGTTCATTTAATTCGGGGCTACGGCCTAGAAGATATGAGCAAAACAAGTTAAACAAGGCATTGATGCAAAATGCGTACAAACATCAAGCAAACACCTCAAAACATGGATGCAACATGATAATATGAAACTACATGCAATTCTAAGCAAGTTTCATATAGAGCACACTCAAAACGGAGCAAGGGTTCAACACACGCACATGAAACAAGTTATAGCAACAATCTGCCCAAAACAGCAACTAGGCATATTGCAAGCACCAAAACAACATGCTACAGTACCACAATATGATAACAAAAGGCATGGACATGATGCACAGGTAATGCATAACAAAACATGAACACTGAGCTATCTCCAGAAATCACTAGAACATGCTCAAACAAACATGGCAAGATTGCAAATAATAACAGTTTCAGACTTTGCAGAGATAACATCATGTTGCAATGTTTAGAGCTATCAAACAACATGTTACAGGAACTTAACATAGAAACTCAAGGCGTGGAATAATACTACTAAGTTCTTAGAACAAAAGTCCTTTACTGACCATGAGCCAAAAAGGAACAGAAAATATGATGGCACCCATGTAAACATGGCAAGTTATATGACAGAATCATACATGGCAGGAACAACAATAAGTAGGCATGTTGGTAAGCTTGTACCACTCACCACAGAGAATACATGGCATGATAAGGTAACCAACAGTAAGAATACATGTTTATGAAGCTAAGAATGGCAATAGCAAGTTCATAGGGTGCATGGATCACTAGCAAATCACATGGCAAAACTGAACTTAACGTTAATAGGCTGACAGCAACATTATTTAGCAACTTTGGAGTATGATAACGACAATCTACAGCAAGCTATAAATGCAACCAGGGGCATGGATGGATAGAGCATGACATGTATAACAAAACATCCTTAGTGAACATCTCCAGATTATGCATAGAATGACTTGTAGCAGTAGGTTTACATAGTATCATAAAATAACAGATTCAGCCTAGCAAAACAGTAACAGCAAGTACCCTACTTAACAAGCTTGATTCACTCACCACAAATAGCATAGCATCAGCAAGAAGACATGTTTATGAAACTAACCAAGGCAAGAACAAGTTCATAGCATGCAAGGATCAACTATAACAACCTTGGTAAAATTGAATAACATGTAAACAATCTGCCAGGAAACATTTTATAGCAAAAGTAGAGCAAGAAAATGACATTCTAGACCACTCCATAATTGCAAACAGGAGAATTAATAGATAGAGAATAACCATATGTTCAAAACATCCTTACTGAAGTATCTCAAAATAAGCTTGGATCTCTCTGTAGCATCAAGTTTACATGGCATAAAAATAACAGCAGAACAAGGACTGAAATCAACAACATCACGAAGCCTAGTTTGTATGCTTGTTCTAGTCACCACATTGATCACAAAAATACATGGCATACACCACTGTAAAGAAGGCATGATGTAGCACAAAGCACATGTATACATCAACCTCATAGGATGCACACATCAACCATGGCAAAAATGACAAATGAAAATGTTCTGTTAACAGACAGCAGACAACATTATATAGCACTTGCAACGATGGTTCAGGCATCAAGATGGACTTAAGTGAACATGATGCAATGGAATGAAATGTAGAGCATCTCTCAGTGAACATTTTGATATATCACACGCAGGAAACGGAGCTACAGATGCAGAGTTATGATGTGATGAATAGGGCAATATAATGCAAAAATATCTCGGGACTTGGTGGAAATTTCACCTCGCGGACTCTGGTTGACCGCGGCACGGATAACGAAGCAGGTGGCGGCTCGCCAGAGTGGTGGCCGAGGAGGTCTCCGGCGAGGTCGGGGATGGCGTGGGGAGGTGGCCCCAGACCGGATCCGGCCGGATCCGGCCGGCGGCGGGCGCGGGAGGAGCGCGTGCCGGCTCCTGGCGAGGAGGCGACGGCCGGAGGGGCGCGGTCCGGCGAGGCGGCGACGCGATTTGGGACCCGGCGGCAGGGCGCGAGGCTGGAGGAGCGGGCCACGGCGGCGGGCGCCAGGGGGCTGGGGACGGCGCGGCGAAGGCGGACTCCGGCGGCGCCAGGCGGAGGGGCGCG
>NC_041393.1:314046427-314056046 GCF_002162155.2 Triticum dicoccoides
GGTCTGCGGGCAGACGCGGGCGAGGCGGCGGCGCGGGGTTGGGCCCCAATGGGCTCGGCGGGCTTGCCCCGGGCCCAGGTGGGCCGCGGCGGCATGGCGGACGGGCAGCGACGTGGCAGCGCCGGATTGGCCGAGGAGGCGGTTGGACGCGTCCGGCGAGGGAGCGGACATGTCCGGCGGCGGAGGGAGGAGTTGCTAGGGTTTCATCTACGCGAGATTTCGGGGAGGGGCACATATATATATATATATATATAGGTAGAGGGAGCTAGGAGAGTCCAATTGAGGAGTGGTTTTCACCCACATGATCGTGATCGAACGACCGAGAGCATGGAGGGGGTTAGGATGGGTTTTGGGTCACTTTGGAGGGGTGTTGGGCTGCAAGACGAAAGGGGCTTTGCGGGCTACGCGGTTAACCATTGGAGTATCAAACAAACTCCAAATGGCCGAAACTTGACAGGCGGTCTACCGGTGGTGTACCAAGGCCGCTTGGAAAACCTCGGGCCATTCCGAGAAAGTTTAACACCCACTCACAACAACAAGGTCTGAGAGGGGACGACGGGCGCGCGCGAGAGGTCTGGACTCCGAACGGACAGCAGAGAGAACCGGGAGAACCCGAACGGATGCAAGTTTTGAAAAACATGCAGATGAAATGCAGATGATGACATGGCAAAATGCAACACGCAAGCAAATGACATGGCAACAACGACGAATAACTGGAAGACACCTGGCGCATCGAATCCGGGGTGTTACAACACTCCTCCACTAACAAGAGATCTCGTCCCGAGATCTTAGGACCAAGACGGAAAGGAAAAGGGATGAGGTGAAGCAAGAACTTAAGAGAAGAAACAAAGAATCGAGAGCATTCAAGAAGAAGAGAGGAACGACGAGAATGATGAGAATCGAAAGCTCACGGAATCAGATAGACTATGAAAGCACTCCGGTTAGAACGAGATAAAAAACGAATAAGACTGAAAGGATTTAGGCAGCACTTTGCTGAAAATGGACGGAATAGAGCACGAGCTATACAAGATAGGATGACACTTGACGAGATGAACAATGTAATGACTCTGGAAGAATTGAAAGAATTGAATGAAAAGAACTTAGAAGGAAGGGTTGAACGTAGTTGTTGAGAAAATCAACAACGAAAGATTAAGCTTATTGTGGACTTATGGATAACATCTCAGAAATTATGAGGTGATAACCGACCACAAACGGAAATGATATAATAGCCGAGAAAGCCGAAGAAATGCAAAACTCCACTTCAAAAGAATATGGAGATTTAATTGCGCTTCGAGATGCAAGAAGAAAAGATACTTGAACTCCACCGACAAGAATCTTGATGAACACTTGAAGAATGAACTAAATCATGAAGAACCACCATGAAGAACTCCGTTGACAAAAGGATGATGAGATAGAAATGAAGGATGAAAAAGAAATAGGATAAAAGCCTTGTGATGATTTAGATGGAGGATCCAACGAAATGACCGAGGAAATTGAACTCCGGGAAAAGAATAGATGAAAACACTTGGAACTAGAATTTATTCATCGAGAACAAACTCCAAAGAAAGGGATTACTCACTTTGAATGCAATAAGAATAAGCTTTATTGTATGCTTATCCTTCATCAAATTAAATTGATGACAAGCAATGAATTTTTGCATACTACTTATTCTTCTTGAAAAAGGATTGGCAAGTGACATATCGCAAACTTGAGAAGGTCTTCATGAACCACCGGTAGGATTTGAAAGAACGAATGGATTAATATGATAACAAAGGAAAATGAGTCTGAAGGAACCACCGTAAGAATTCGAAAATGACTGATGAAAGAGAATGAATCAACGGGAAGACTTAGAAGAAGAAATATACTCGAGGGGATTTAGATGCAAAAGAACAAAGAGACAACGATCTGATAAAGAATACTTGAACTTAGCACCGGGGTAATTGGATAACGGTAGGTGAAAAGTGAGGACGAAGAATTCTTCTGGGACGACGACCTCCGGTGAAAAGAAATGGAAAAACAACTCCTGACATACTCCGGATGGTTAAGAAAAGAATATCTGATGAATGGAATAATTCGAGAGGATAACATGAAGCTAGAACCACGAAACTTCAAGAGAACCGACAAGATTTAGAGGAAAACTCTTCTTCGGTCTTCAAATGACGACGAGAAACACCACTAAAATTACTGAGATACTCCGGTAGAATGAAAAGCAGAGAGGTTGAGCCAACAATGAAAAATGATTTGAAATCAATCTTGGAAAAGATCTGACTGATGAAAATCATACTTATGTCACACTTTGAAAAGAATTTGAGAATGGCTCCGGAATAATTAGAAGAGTCAGGTAAGATCCTGGGAAAAGACCTGTGGGTTAGGGCCCACTAAAGAGAAAAACACCGTTGGAAAGGGATGTTGAAAAGATAGATGATGCACCAGAACAATTGACATATTTGAATGAGGTGACAACCTCAAATTAATTGGAACACAGATGAATCTCTTGAGATGTCTTCCGGACTCCGGAATGATTGAATGGCGAGAGGCAAACGAGCAAGGAGAACACTTGATCCAAGGAAAAGAATACGATCAACCCGAAAAAAAACTTGAATTGAATCCACCGGAAAAAAAAGGAATGAAGAATGGCGAACAGACAAGGATTCACCGGTAGAAATAATTGAGGGAAGACTGAAGAAGCTCCACACGAAATGAAATTGATGCTCGAAACAGACTCAGGCTCCGGGAAGAAAAAGGGTGGGAGGACGGGAAAACAAAGGCAACTCGGGAGGGGGAACCGACGAATATCTTGAAGAGAAAACACCGGTTGTAATGATTGAGGAAAGAAGGCAAAGACTTCGCACGAGTAGGATGGATACTCGATTACAGACTCGGACTCCGAGATGAAAAGAGGTGGGCGGGTGGGAAAAGAAAACAACTGAGGACTTGAACTTGGCAAAGAAAACGGAGAGGGTCGAATCACCTTGACGAGAAATGCACCGGATGAAAAGAGTTGAGAACCAACGATCGAAAAACTAACCGCGTGACCCTAAAGAAAAATTTGAAGGAGAAGAGGAGTAATTCAAAACACCTACGTCAAGATTCCTCACTAGAGCGACGAAGGGGGCTGAGGAGTAAAAAGAATTCCTACTCTCCGATATAACTAGACTCAGAAATCGGTTTTCTTCTAGACTCAACAACGACCAAACTACACGATCAATCAAGGGGGGCTCCTAGGGTCGGTCGAGGCTCTGATACCAACTTGTCACGCCCAATATGCGACACTATCCTAAAGAGACTCAAAGGTCCCACCAAGGATAGAACCGCATATTGAAACGCTTTTGCAAGGTGGATATCATTACATCAACATTACATAATAGATAGGGATACATACATAAGGCATACAATATCACATGAATACAACATCACCTCATACATAAGAGCACCTTCTGACTACGGATCAAACACAAATAGAAACTCAAACGACATCCACCCTGCTAGCCCAGGCTGTCGACCTGGAACCTATCCCCTGATCGAAGAAGAAGCAGAAGAAGAACTCCAGAACAAGCAAGCATCACTCTCGCGTCAAGATCATCGCATAAACCTGTACCTGCAACTGTTGTTGTAGTAATCTGTGAGCCACAAGGACTCAGCAATCCCATTACCATGGGTATCAAGACTAGCAAAGCTTAATGGGAAAGGAAGGGGTAAATTGGTGAGGTTGCAGCAGCGACTAAGCATATATGGTGGCTAACATACGCAAATAAGAGCGAGAAGAGAGCAAACGGAACGGTCGTGAAGCTAGCAATGATCAAGAAGTGATCCTGAACTCCTATTTACGTCAAACATAACCCAAAACCGTGTTCACTTCCCAGACTCCGCCGAAAAGAGGCCATCAGGATACACACGCGGTTGATGCGTTTTAATTCGGATTTGGTGTCAAGTTATCTACAACCGGACATTAACAAATTCCCATCTGCCACATAACCGCAGGCACGGCTTTCGAAAGTTTAAACCCTGCAGGGGTGTCCCAACTTAGCCCATGATAAGCTCTCGCGATCAACGAAGGATATACCTTCTCCCAGAAAGACCCGATCAGACTCGGAATCCCAGTTTACAAGACATTTTGACAATGGTAAAACAAGACCAGCAAGACCGCCCGATGCGCCGACAATCCCGATAGGAGCTGCACATATCTCGTTCTCAGGGCAACACCGGATGAGCAATCCGTACAACTAAAACCAGACCTCAAGTTTCCCTGAGGGGGCGCTGCAAAGGGCTCTAGTTCGGACCAGCACTTAGAGAAGCACTAGCCCAGGGGGGCTGTAATAAAGATGACCCTCGAGAGAGCGACTCCCAAGGGAAAAGTAGGTGGTGGTGAGGTGATAGGGGCGGGGTGTCCCGATCTTTTGATGAGATGTTAACTATCGATTTGGTGGAGACGACTTTGACGATCCGACTACAAACGTGCATGACGTTGCGCCTTAACAATCGCTAAACCAACTCCGAGAGGTTATTGACCACGCCGAAGCACAATCAACCTGACCACGAAGGTCTATTCCTGCAAGCAATCGAAGAACAAGCAAGAATATGATAAAGCAATCTGAATATTGCGAATATAGAGGAAGTATTGATAAAGGTGGGGATCCGTAAGCGGTCTTGGTCTGGTCATTGGACACAAACGAAGTACACGAAGTTGCAATGGCTAACTTTTAACTAAACAAATCCCAAAGAAAAAGCTACTAGATGGATCTACTTATATAGGAGCAAGGGGTGGCGGCCAACGAGGTGGGAGAACGTCCCAAGGCAGCCTAAAACCAACCCTAGGTCGTACAAGGCTCATGGGCCCAAGTGGAGGTGACGTAACACCTTTGGACTTGTAGTTTGACTCGGATTCTGCTGCAGCATCAGATTGTTTCGTCCATAACTCAACGCTCCGGACGAATTTGAAGGTGAATCCAATTGTGTTGGAAAGTGCACGAAATCTAGTTTCCAACAAAAAAAGAATCACCCAATTCGGAGTCCGTATGAAAAAGTTGTTGGCGTTTTGAGTCAGGTATGTCTGTGCAGTCCGAATCTGAATCCAGAACGTGAGAGACTTGGACTGTATGTTCTCTTGGACCAAAAGTGACGTGAGAGAACTTTTGAAATAGCAAATAAACATCTCTTTCTTCCTTATCTTCATATGTCGATTGTACAAATGTCCCATACACCTGCAAGTAGACAAAACACAAAAATGTGTGAAGTATTTTTGTTCTGGATAACATAAATAGATTATTGAATAGTTTGCACTAGAAATCACCTAACAAATATGCATGTATGCAATATTTTTGGTCATATCCAAGGTAGTCATGTCCTCATCATCCTCCCCTTCTTGAAAATAAAGCCGTCCTCGGCGTTGCTTAATCTGAAATGTGGCTAACAAAAAAGACAAGGTGTACATGTTGTATATGTATATGTCATCCATTTTTACTTCCCTTGATTTTTGCATATATGACACATGAATAGATGAGTAACTTGCATAGTTCATAAAATCTAAAGCCAAAATATTATTATACGTAGAAGGCATAAAAATATTGCAACTCAGTTTGCACATACAAGTGAAGCTCTTATTCCTACTAAATGATTGACAATATTCATCACTAAACCATCCCAACATTGATGAATAAACCTTACTTGCATCAAATTTACATGCTACAACATGCTTAAATAAGCAAACATGCAACAAGTCATTGGACACAGAATCATCACCAAGATTAGAGGTCATATCAAAATGATTAAACATTGGTTCTTTTGCATCAATACTTAATTCAATGGGTGCACTCAAAATTGTTGGTATTTCAGTTGTTTGATCACATGGCAAAGTCAAATTATCAACATAATCCTCTAAAATAGGTGGTGTGATCAAACTAGTGGGTAGCTCAACACATGATGTATTCAAGTTAACTAGGCATGCATCATTCTCATGTGAAATTGGAAAATCTGTACCTTTGTCATTACCTCGTATAGTCAACTCAGATGATGCAGGCACTCTCGATGGTGATGTGTCACATGGTGGAGATGATGTAGTCCTCGCAACAACGGATGTGGTTGTCATAGTACGCCTAGTAGTTGAATAAACATCTGTATCAACAGTTGGAATGTGCACCGTGCGCTTGTTCTCCTTGTGGGCAACACGTCGTTTTATTTCCTGTTCAGCTTTGCAAGCAAGACGAAACAAATGGTCCATAGGATAACACTCTTCATGAATTAGTATCTCCTGAATATTATGGTTTAATCCTCCCCAAAATCTATCCATAAAATCTTCTTCACTTTCTTCTAAAAATGAGTGCAACAAGGTAGTTTGTAAATCATCATAATATTTTGTTACGGTGTCACTACCTTGTTTTAAATGTTCCAGTTTTTTAATCATGCCACGAGTATAATAAACATCGACGAATCTATCTCTCATGACATGTTTTAAATCATCCCAAGTATTAGGTACATAATCAGGGTGTAACCGACGATATTCACTCCACCAAACTAGAGCATAACCAGTGAAAGAACCAACCGCAACCGTAACTTTTTTACGTTCATCAAAATTATGGGAAGCAAATATATTATTTATGTCTAACTCCCATTCAATATATAAAGCAGGTCTAAAACGACCATTAAATGGTGGTATAGAAACATGAACCTGATTTGGTGGAGACGACTTTGACGATCCGACTACAAACGTGCACGACGTTGCGCCTTAACAATCGCTAAACCAACTCCGAGAGGTTATTGACCACATCGAAGCACAATCAATCTGACCACGAAGGTCTATTCCTGCAAGCAATCGAAGAACAAGCAAGAATATGATAAAGCAATCTGAATATTGCGAATATAGATGAAGTATTGATAAAGGTGGGGATCCGTAAGCAGTCTTGGTCTGGTCGTTGGAAACAAACGAAGTACACGAAGTTGCAATGGCTAACTTTTAACTAAACAAATCCCAAAGAAAAAGCTACTAGATGGATCTACTTATATAGGAGCAAGGGGTGGCAGCCAAGAAGGTGGGAGAACGTCCCAAGGCAGCCTAAAACCAACCCTAGGTCGTACAAGGCTCATGGGCCCAAGTGGAGGTGACGTAACACCTTTGGACTTGTAGTTTGACTCGGATTCTGCTGCAGCATCAGATTGTTTCGTCCATAACTCAACACTCCGGACGAATTTGAAGGTGAATCCAATTGTGTTGGAAAGTGCACAAAATCTAGTTTCCAACAAAAAAAGAATCACCCTATTCGGAGTCCGTATGAAAAAGCTGTTGGCGTTTTGAGTCAGGTATGTCTGTGCAGTCCGAATTTGAATCCAGAACGTGAGAGACTTGGACTCTATGTTCTCTTGGACCAAAAGTGACGTGAGAGAACTTTTGAAACAGCAAATAAACATCTCTTTCTTCCTTATCTTCATATGTCGATTGTACAAATGTCCCAAACACCTGCAATTAGACAAAACACAAAAATGTGTGAAGTATTATTGTTCTGGATAACATAAATAGATTATTGAATAGTTTGCACTAGAAATCACTTGACAAATATGCATGTATGCAATATTTTTGGTCATATCCAAGGTAGTCATGTCCTTATCATGAGGCAAATGGTAAAACCAAGGTTGGGTCTTGCTGGAGGAGTTTTATTCAAAGCGAAGTGTCAAGGGGGTCCCATAAATCACCCAACCGCGTTAGGGACGCAAAATCCAGGAACATAACACCGGTATGATGGAAACTAGGGCGGCAAGAGTGGAACAAAACACCAGGCATAAGGCCGAGTCTTCCACCCTTTACCAAGTATATAGATGCATTAATAATATAAGAGATATTGTGATATCCCAAACATAATCCTGTCCACCATGGAGCAATCTTATACTTCACCTGCAACTAACAACGCTATAAGAGGGCTGAGCAAAAGCGGTAACATAGCCAAGCAACGGTTTGCTAGGAATGGTGTCAAAGGTTAGAGGTTCATGGCAATTTGGGAGGCTTGAGGAGCAAAAGATAGGTAGCGCAGCATATCGATAGAATGAATCAACTAGCATAGCAATGATAGTAATGAGATCCAAGGTGACGGTCATCTTGCCTGAAATCCCGCTAGGAAGAAGAACGAGTCCATGAAGGAGATGAAGCCACGAAGACGAACCAAGCGTGGACGAACGAATCCTCACGATCGCAACAAAACAGGAACTATCAAGAAGAAGCACATAACATAGTAAACACGAAATGCACCGGATGAAACAATAAGTAGGCATGTTGGTGGGCTTGTACCACTCACCACAGAGCAATACATGGCATGACAAGGTAACCAACAGTAAGAATACATGTTTATGAAGCTAAGCATGGCAATAGCAAGTTGATAGGGTGCATGGATCACTAGCAAATCACATGGCAAAACTGACATTAATGTTAACAGGCTGATAGCAACATTATTTAGCAACTTTGGAGCATGATAACAACAATCTACAGCAAGCTATAAATACAACCAGGGGCATGGATGGATATAGCATGACATGTATAACAAAACATCCTTAGTGAACATCTCCAGATTATGCATAGAATGACTTGTAGCAGCAGGTTTACATAGTATCACAAAATAACAGATTCAGCCTAGCAAGACAGTAACAGCAAGTACCCTACTTAACAAGCTTGATTCACTCACGACAAATCATTTCATGACAACATAAGCATAGCATCAGCAAGAAGACATGTTTATGAAACTAAGCAAGGCAAGAACAAGTTCATAGCATGCAAGGATCAACTATAACAACCTTGGCAAAATTGAATAACATGTAAACAATCTGTCAGGAAACATTTTATAGAAAAAGTAGAGCAAGAAAATGACACGTTAGACCACTCCATAATTTCTAACAGGGGAATTAATAGATAGAGAATAACCATATGTTCAAAACATCCTTACTGAAGTATCTCAAAATAATCTTGGATCTCTCTATAGCATCAAGTTTACATGGCATAAAAATAACAGCAGAACAGGGACTGAAATCAACAACATCACGAAGCCTAGTTTGCATGCTTGTTCCAGTCACCACATTAATCAAAAAAATACATGGCATACACCACTGTAAACAAGGCATGATGTAGCACAAAGCACATGTATACATCAACCTCATAGGATGCACACATCAAACATGGCAAAAATGACAAATGAACATGTTCTGTTAACAGACAGCAGACAACATTATATAGCACTCTTGCAATGATGATTCAGGCATCAAGATGGACTTAAGTGAACATGATGCAATGGAATGAAATGTAGAGCATCTCTTAATGAACATCTTGATATATCACACGCAGGAAATGGAGCTACAGATGCAGAGTTATGATGCGATGAATAGGGCAACATAATGCAAAAATATCTCGGGACTTGGTGGAAATTTCACCTCGCGGACCCGGGTTGACCGTGGCACGGATAACGAAGCCGGTGGCGGCTTGCCAGAGTGGTGGCCGAGGAGGTCTCCGGCGAAGTCGGGGATGGCGTGGGGATGTGGCCCCGGACCGGATCCGGCCAGCGGCGGGCGTGGGAAGTGCGCGGGGAGGCGCGGGCCGGCTCCTGGCGAGGAGGCGACGGCCGGAGGGACGCGGTTCGGCGAGGCAGCG
>NC_041393.1:314056555-314124755 GCF_002162155.2 Triticum dicoccoides
GGGGGCCGGGGACGGCGCGGCGAAGGCGGACTCCGGCGGCGCCAGGCGGAGGGGCGCGCGGGGCGGCGAGCGCAGGGCACGCCGGCGGCGGCGGTCGCCGGCGGAGGCGGCGAAGGGCGGCGACGGTCACACCGACGGCGGGTGTCAGCGGGCAGACGCGGGCGAGACGGCGGCGCGGGGTTGGGCCCCGATGGGCTCGGCGGGCTTGCCCCGGGCCCAGGTGGGCCGAGGCGGCAGGGCGGACGGGCAGCGATGTGGTAACGCCGGATTGGCCGAGGAGGCGGTTGGACGCGTCCGGCGAGGGAGCGGACATGTCCGTCGGCGGAGGGAGGAGTTGCTAGGGTTTCATCTGCGTGAGATTTCAGGGAGGGGCACATATATATAGGTAGAGGGAGCTAGGAGAGTCCAATTGTGGAGCGGTTTTCGCCCACACGATCGTGATCGAACGACCGAGAGCATGGAGGGGGTTAGGATGGGTTTTGGGCCACTTTAGAGGGGTGTTGAGCTGCAAGATGAAAGGGGCTTTGCGGGCTACGCGGTTAACCGTTGGAGTATCAAACGGACTCCAAATGACACGAAACTTGACAGGCGGTCTACCGTTGGTGTACCAAGGCCGCTTGGCAAATCTCGGACCATTCTGAGAAAGTTTAACACCCACTCACAACAACAAGGTCTGAGAGGGGATGACGGGGCGCACGAGAGGTCTGGACTCCGAACGGACAACGGAGAGAACCAGGAGAACCCGAACGGATGCAAGTTTTGAAAAACATGCGGATGAAATGCAGATGATGACATGGCAAAATGCAACACGCAAGCAAATGACATGGCAACAACGACGAATAACTGGAAGACACCTGGCGCATCGAATCCGAGGCATTACAAAAGGTTGGCAAAAGACTCACGAGTTATGTCGGGAAAAAATGTAGAGCCTTCATGCAGCACGTGGCATCAGGCGGCACCCATGTACCTGCCATCGACGTCATACACAGGTGAGTCCATAAAAAGTGAAGTTTGCGGACGGTGAATTAGCAGAAGGAGCATAGTTGACAACTGTAGTTGCCATGATTGGACAACTGCAATTGCCATGAATAAGTTACTACAGTTGCCATCCCTGGACAACTGTAGTTGCCCTCCCTCGACAACTGTAGTTGCCATGAAGGAACAACTACAGTCGCCATGACTGAACAACTGCAATTGCCATGCCAGGATAACTGCAGTTTCCATGCCAGGACAAACTGCAGTTGCCATGTATTGACCAACTACTACCATGCTTACAGGTTATTACAGTGGTGGTACCCCGGCAAACGTCTCGTGGCAAGCTTCACAGGTTGCAGATAGAGCACGTCAATTTGGTGTGACAGACCACACAAGATGGGCACATGCAGCACACCAAGGTAAGAAAAAATTGAACCACAAAAGAGCACTGCGTTTGTTTTTGTGGCAATAGCATGTGACGAAAAAGAAAGATTTGTAGTACTGATGGTGGAAAAAATCAAGCATAAAACGCTAACAAAGTGGTTGTGTGCAATGAGTCATATATTGTCTTCGGAAATTTGCCAACTGCTAAAAGCATGTGTGCAACACTAATGGTTGATCGCATTTACCTAGTGAGCTCAAGACTAGAATGCAAAGTAATGATGCTAGAACACACTGGTTGCCATGTATTGGTAGCAGTATTTCCCATGTATGTAGGACTGCAGTTGCCATGCATATAGAATCCAAGTTTTCGTACTGAAAGGAGCTGGTTGCCATGCATTGGCAACAGTAGTTGCCATGTTTGTTGGACTGTAGCTGCCATGACTGGACAACTACAGTTGCCATGCATGTCCACATGCAGATTCACGGCTTGCTGTTTGAATGATGTCATGCCAAATCACTTGAAGTTGATGCGCTTCGTTACGATAAACATGTTATTCAAGCAAAATCTTTCGCTCGTACCTATTTTTTCTATTACAGGGCCTACAACTACAGTGAACAGCAGCGCAGGGACATCTACTGCAGGGAGCTCTGAGCGCACGGAAGACGCGTTCCACCAGCCAGCCGACAATCATGCCGCAAACAATGCCGAGACAGAGTCGAAAATGGCAATCCATCCAGCAATGCCGACAAGCACCCCTTTGAACACAAGCACTGGCAACACTCAAGTAGATGAAATTGCCACTGATACTGAAGTGAATGATGAAACTGATGGGGAAACACAAGGGGATGAAGATGGTGGGAAATCAGAGATCATGGTACCTCAACCACCGTACGTTGGGCAGAGATTTGAATCGTTCGAAGAAGCAAAGGAATTCTACCAGACATATGCAAAGTTCCATGGGTTTGCAGTCAACACCGAATACCATAGGAAAATTAAGAAAACTAACGAGTACAGCAGAGGTGAGATGAGGTGCCACAAGGCACGAAGGAACAAGAAGGGGAAAGGTGTTGCGCTTTTCATTCTGGAACAAAAGAGAGGTATCATTCTCAAGACAGAATGCCCTGTCCGGTGTAAGCTAAATGTAGATGGAGCACAGTTGGTGGTCACTGAATATTTTGACGAGCACAACCACAAACTCATAAAGAAGTTCGACCTGGTAAAATTTCTGACCGGCCACAGAGGATTCACCCCCCTCGAGAAGAAATTCATAAAGTTGCTACATGATTGTAACGTCGGTCCATCAAGAATGGACCAGATACTATCACTCATCCACAGCAAAAAAGAGACTATGAGTAGCATGCCCTACATTCCAGCTGACGTCACAAACCTAAAGGCAAAGTACCGTAGAGAGAGCATGGCTGACATAGAGGCAACAATGGCCTACTTCGATGAGGACCGTGTCAGGAACATATATTGGGTGGATGGTGCTGCAAGAAAAGCCTACAAACATTTCCGAGATTGCATTTCATTCGACGCGACATATCTCACTAATATGTACAAGATGCCATGCGCTCCATTCATAGGAATAAATAACCACAATCAGTTGTTGCAGTTCAGATGCGGGCTCGTTCGGAACGAAGATACGGATGGGTACGTTTGGCTGTTCAAGACCTTCTTGGAGTGCATGGATGGACTTGCTTCGATGAACATAATAACATACCATGATTTTAGCATGCATGCAGGCATAGAGGAGGTCTTTCCTTTGGCAGTGCACAGGCACTACAGGTGGCACATTATAAAGAAGGCTGAGGAGACGCTAGGACCGTTCTTTGCTGACCGTCCAGAACTGCACAAGGCATTCAAGTTGTGCGTGGACCATAGCTTGACGGTGGTGGAGTTTGAAAGGAGCTGGATGGCCATGATTGAAACATATCAAGTCCAAGACAACGAGGCTCTTGCTAGCCTATGGGAGAAGCGAATGTACTGGGTGCCGGCCTACTTCATGCAGTGCCTCTTCCCGTTTCTGCCGACTACGCAGCGCATCGAGGGGTTCAATGCTGTTTTGAAGCGGTACGTGAGTCCTGGCAACTCATTGCTATAGTTTGCCAAGCAGTACACAACTTTGCAACAAAAAATACTGGGATCTCAGCTACAGCAAGAAGCGAACACCGCGCTAAAGCAGCCAAAATTGCTAACGTGTTTACCGATGGAGAGGCAAATGAGCAAGATATACACGAACAAGATCTTTAACAAGTAAGTCCGTTTGCGTTACAGTCTTACTTGCACAAAGCACGAAGGAAGTAGGTGCCATATAGAATGCAATGCAGTTGCATGATATGTGGTTGCCATGTTTAATGAAATATTGTTTCCAAGCTTACTCAACTGCAGTTGTCATGTTCCAATGAAAATGTTGTTTGCCATGCTTACTCAGATGCAGTTACCCATGTTCAATGAAATGTAGTTGCCTTGTTTAATGCACTGTACTTCCATTGGGCATGTTGGTATGCAAATGCCAATGTCAATTGAAAATGTTATGTTGTTGCCATGTTTACTGAAATGCAATTGCCATGTTTGCTGAAATGCAATTGCCATGTTTGCTGAAATGCAATTGCCATGTTTGCTGAAATGCAATTGCCATGTTTACTCAACTGTAGTTGCCATGTTTAATAAAATGCAGTTGCCATGTTTTATGCACTGAGCTTCCATTGGGAATGTTGGTATGGAAATGACAATGGCCAGTTGAAAATGTTATGCAGTTGGCATGTTTAATGTACTGCAGCTGCCATGTCTAATGTACTACAATTGCCATATCTTATGTACTATATTTGCCATGTTCAATGTACTATATTTGCCATGTTCAAAAGAAATGTATTTCTATTTGCCATGACAACATAAGGTGCTACAAAAAAAGAGCACATGATAGTTTAACAAAAAAACACATAAAACTTGTAGATTCCAGGAAGAAATAAAGCGTGCCAGCATGTTCACGGCTTTCCAGGTGGACGATCATACGTTCAAGGTGTGTTCTATTTTGGGCATGTCAGATTCAGAACCTGAAGATCCAGACAAAGGAAGGAACTACTTTGTGAAAGCCTCGATAGGCCAAGGCGAGTACTACTGCCAATGTTGCAAGTTTGAACAGGACGGCATTGTGTGTTGTCACCTACTAAAAGTAAGGGACGTGAACGCGGCGACACGGATGCCCCGCATTTCATAAGGCGGTGATGGACTTGGGACACTGACGACGTGTTGGCGCCGCAGACAACAAACGCAGTTCTAGCTGTGCATGACGAGAGACCGGAGTCAACCATGGAAGCCGTGAGGCACGTTGTATTGACAAAGAACTATGCTGAGCTAATTGATGAAGCATGCAAGAGTGATGAGACAACGAGAGTCGCAGAAAAACACAGGAAGGCCCTGAAAAGAGAGCTTGATGAGATCAAGTAGAGGAAAGCTGAGGAAACCTTACACAGGTTCCCCGCACATCAAGTGTGCCTTCGTCCACGGGGCCATCATCTGAAAACTCGGATATAGGATCTGGAACAGCAAGCACACAAACCCAGGTCTGGAACCCGCCCCGTTCCATCACAAAGGGGCGTCCATGATAGAGGCGGAAGGTCCCGATCTTTTGATGAGATGATAACTATCGATTTGGTGAAGATGACTTTGACGATCCGACTACAAACGTGCACGACGTTGCGCCTTAGCAATCGTTAAACCAACTTCGAGAGGTTATTGACCACGCCGGAGCACAATCAACCTGACCACGAAGGTCTATTCCTGCAAGCAATCGAAGAACAAACAAGAATATGATAAAAGCAATCTAAATATTGCGAGTATATATGAAGTATTGATAAAGGTGGGGATCCGTAAGCGGTCTTGGTCTGGTCGTTGGACACAAACGAAGTACACAAAGTTGCAATGTCTAACTTTTAACTAAACAAATCCCAAGGGAAAAGCAAGTAGATGGATCTATTTATATAGGAGCAAGGGGTGGCGTCCAAGGAGGTGGGAAAACGTCCCAAGGCAGCCTAAAACTAACCCTAGGTCGTACAAGGCTCATGGGCTCAAGTGGAGGTGATGCAACACCTTTGGACTTGTTGTTTGACTCGGATTCTACTACAGCGTTAGATTGTTTCATCGATATCTCAACGCTTCGGAAGAATTTGAAGGTGAATCCAATTGGGTTGTAAAGAACACGAAATCTAGTTTCCAACAAAAAAAGAATCACCCAATTCGGAGTCTGTATGAAAAAGTTGTTGGCGTTTTGAGGCAGGTATGTCTGTGGATCCAGAACGTGAGAGACTTGGACTCTCTCTTCTCTTGGCCCAAAAGTGACGTGAGAGAACTTTTTGAACAGACTCCAAACTTCTCCTTTTGCCTTATCTTTATATGTGGATTGTAAAAATGTCCCATACACCTGCAATTAGACAAAACACACAAGTGTGTGAAGTATTTTTGTTCTGGATAATATAAATAGATTATTGAATAGTTTGCACTAGAAATCACCTGACAAATATGCATGTATGCAATATATTTGGTCGTATCCAAGGTAGTCATGTCCTCATCATCCTCCCTTCTTGAGAACAAAGCCGTCCTCGGAGTTGCTTAATCTGAAATGTGGCTAACCAAAGAGACAATGTGTACATGTTGTATATGAATATGTCATCCATTTTTACTTCCCTTTATTTTTGCACATATGGCACATGTATGCATGAGTAACTTTCATAGTTCATAAAATATAATGCCAAACTATTATCATAAGAAGAAGAAGGCACGAAAATATTGCAACTTAGTTTGCACATATAAGTGAAGCTCTTATTCATTTCAAAAGGTTGACAATGCATATCATTAAACCATCCTAACATTGGTGAATAAACATTACTTGCATCAAATTTACATGCTACAACATGCTGAAATAAGCAAACTTGCAATAAGTCATTATTGACAGAATCATCACCAAGATTAGAGGTCATAGCAAAATGATTAAACATTAGTTCTTTTGCATCAACAATTAATTCAATGGGTGCAATCAAAATTGTTGGTATTTTGGTTGTTTGATCACCTAACGCATTCATTACAGTAATAAAATTCTCTAAAATAGGTGGTGTGCCAAAATCAATAGGTAACTCAACACATGATGTATTCAAGTTAACTAGACATGCATCATTCTCATGTGAAAGTGGAAGATCAGTACCTTTGTCATTACCTCTTATTATTAACTCAGATGATGTAGGCACTCTCGATGGTGATGTGTCACATGGTGGAGGTGATGTAGTCCTCCCAACAACGGATGTGGTTGTCGTAGTATGCCTAGTAGTTGAAGGGGCAACCGTATCAACTCTTGGAATGTGCACCTTGCGACTGTTTTCCTGGTGGCCAACATGTCGTTTTATTTCCTGTTCAGCTTTGCAAGCAAGACGAAACAAATGGTCCATAGGATAACACTCTTCATGAATTAGTATCTCTTGAATATCACGGTTTATTCCTCCCCAAAATCTATCCATAAAATCTTCTTCACTTTCTTCTAAAAATGAGTGCAAAAATGCAGTTTGTAAATCATCATAATATTTTGTGACCGTGTCAGTGCCTTGTTTTAAATGTTGTAATTTTTTAATCATGCCACGAGTATAATAAACATCAACGAATCTATCTCTCGTGACAAGTTTTAAATCATCCCAAGTAGTAGGTATAAAATTAGGGTTTAACCGACAATATTCACTCCACCAAACTAAAGCAAAGCTACTGAAAGTACTAACCATAGCTTGAAATTTTCCACGCTCATCAAAATTATGGGAAGCAAATATAGCATTTATTTCGTACTCCCATTCAATATATAAATCAGGCCTAAAACGACCAATAAATGATGGCATGAAAACATTAACTTGATTATGTGCATTCTGATATTGTTGCTCCTCTTGTGACGGTTGTTGTATTTTCTTAGGTGGTGGTAAATCTCCCACGATCGATGAAGCCCAAGAACTGACAACTCCGGAACCTGCCATAGTTAGTAGAAAACAAGAAACAAAATCCGAGAATAATGTTTCTATGAACTACTAGGATGTGGTGGTAAAACGCTCGCAGTATAGCAAATATCAATATCTTACAAGTTCTTACCATGCAGCAGGTGGTGACAGGCAACCAACGGTGTCAAATAACTCCAAAGATTGTGTAAAGCGACTGCTAGAGGAACGTACATAAACACGGTGTAGAAATATGTGGAGCTGGGTTGGCTATATATGGTAGCAAAAGATTAGCAATAATCAATTCAAAGATGCAATGTTGAATAAACGCTCAACAACGGTACTGTGCTGGTCCTAAGCTAGACCGAACTAGAGACGCGAGCCTAGAACACTAATGAGGTCATGGCGTAGCACAACTAGCATCAATGAAGGAAACTAAGTAGCTCTTTACAACAAGATATAAGTGAAGATCACAACGGTAGTAAAGATAATGATGAAAAACAACTGCCAAGCAGGATATACAACAACTCTCTCTCCAACTTTCCTCTTGGAAAGTTTCAGCCAATTTTCTGATAATTTTTTTCAAATAATGCTACTAACTCAAGCTTTCCAATGCAAAAAGAATCACTCAATTCCGAGTTGATATGAGGAGTCAAAGAATGCTAAAACTGGCCTGGAAAACTGGAATAAGCTGTGTTCGCGAACTTCGGAGGGCACAAAGACCTATTTAGAAGCCGATTTTGAGGTGCCAAATATTAAACTCACTTCTGCAACTATTTAGATGCGGCTCGCTGCTAGCTTTCATTTGAGTACTTGCGAAGCCAAAACGGACTTCGTATGAGAAAGTTATGCCTGTTTTACTGAACAGTGCACAAAACAGATTCCAATCCGAATTCAACTACGAGATTGAGTCTAGATAGATCCGAATTTTGTTTTTTTTCTTCTCTCTTTTTTTTCTCACATTTTTTTTTCTTTTTCTTTCTCTCTTTTTTTTTCTTTTTTTCTTTCCTTTTTTTTCTTTTTTTTCTCTATCTTTTTTCTCCTCTTTCCAAGACAAACTAGATAAGATGCTGATTGGATCAGGCGAAGATGTGAAAAAACTCAACTATGATTATGACAATGAACATTGCGTAGCACGTGGTGAAAATTGATGGATGGAATTGGGGACAGCGGAAGGGATAATGATACAGCGGCGGCGTGACTCATGTGAACAGAACTCGAAACTCTAAACGAACTAGACACTAAGACCAACAACTCGACACGACGATGCAACCGATAATTTAATAATGCATACAATGAAAAGAAAATTGCAAAGGCTCAGACTGGCTTGGACAAAGGATGAATAGATCTAACTTTTTTTTGTGGCTTTTTCTTGGACAATAGGTAAGAAAATAAATCAAATCTAGGAAAACTAGAAATTCTCACCGAGCAACCTGAAAACTGATACCACTTGATAGAGGCGGAGGGTCCCGATCTTTCGATGAGATGATAACTATCGATTTGGTGAAGATGACTTTGACGATCCGACTACAAACGTGCACTACGTTGCGCCTTAGCAATCGTTAAACCAACTTCGAGAGGTTATTGACCACGCTGAAGCATAATCAACCTGACCACGAAGGTCTATTCCTGCAAGCAATCAAAGAACAAACAAGAATATGATAAAAGCAATTTGAATATTGCAATTATATATGAAGTATTGATAAAGGTGGGGATCCGTAAGCGGTCTTGGTCTGGTCGTTGGACACAAATAAAGTACACGAAGTTGCAATGGCTAACTTTTAACTAAACAAATCCCAAGGGAAAAGCAACTAGATGGATCTATTTATATAGGAGCAAGGGGTGGCGGCCAAGGAGGTGGGAGAACGTCCCAAGGTAGCCTAAAACCAACCCTAAGTCGTACAAGGCTCATGGGCCCAAGTGGAGGCGATGCAACACCTTTGGACTTGTTGTTTGACTCGGATTCTGCTACAGCGTTAGATTGTTTCGTCGATATCTCAATGCTCCGGAAGAATTTGAAGGTGAATTCAATTGGGTTGGAAAGAGCACAAAATCTAGTTTCCAACAAAAAAAGAATCACCCAATTCGGAGTCCGTATGAAAAAGTTGTTGGCGTTTTGAGGCAGGTATGTCTGTGCAGTCCAAATCTGAATCCAGAACATGAGAGACTTGGACTCTATCTTCTCTTGCCCAAAAGTGACGTGACAGAACTTTTTGAATAGACTCCAAACTTCTCCTTTTGCCTTATCTTCATATGTGGATTGTAAAGATGTCCCATACACCTGCAATTAGACAAAACACACAAGTGTGTGAAGTATTTTTGTTCTGGATAATATAAATAGATTATTGAATAGTTTGCACTAGAAATCACCTGACAAATATGCATGTATGCAATATTTTAGGTCGTATCCAAGGTAGTCATGTCCTCATCAGTCAAAAGAGATAAGATACAAATCAGAATTGGAGATTCAAGCGAAACACAAGAAAACAAAGAAAGGGACGGGCAATCCGTAATCAAGATTGGGGCACTGTGACATGGTCCTTGGTGACATTTTATTTTGTAATCTAGATGTTATATTTTTTTTTAAATGCGAGAATGACTCTTGAGGGGCATCAGAAGTTGAAGGAAAATGCATTGAATGGATAACTGTAGTTGCCATGTTATGTGTACTTAATCTGCCATGTTATGTGTAGTTAATCTGCCATGCTATTTTATACAAAATATGCCATGATATTTTATACTGGATCTGCCATGTTAATTGTACTAGATCTTCCATGTTAATTATACTGGATCTGCCATGTTGTTTATGCTGAATCTAGCATGTTGTTTGTACTGAATCTGCCATGTTAGATGTACTGAAATATGCCATGTTATTTGTAATGACTCTGCATCGCATATATTTCCATGTTAATTCGACGCGGTTTAGTCACACATAGTGTGTTGTGTGCAATGTATAGGAAACAAGTTGAAAAAAGCGTAACGTGCATCAACCGCAGGTGATAGAGGCAAAGGTGTCCCATCTTTCGATTAGATGATGGATATCGCTTTGGTGGAAGTCGACTTTGACGATCCGACTACGAACGTGCGAGGACGTCGCGCCTTAGCAATTACTAAACCAACTCCGAGAGGTTATTGACCACGCCGGAGCACGATCAACATGACCACGAGGGTGTGTTTCCTGCGAGCAAACGAAGAACAAGCAAGAAACTGAGATTGCAATCAGGATATTGTGAATAAAAGATGAAATATTTATTGATTAAGGTGGGGTTCTGTGATGCCTTTGTCTGGTCGTTGAACAAAAACGAAGTACGCGAAGTTGCAGCTATGGCAAACTTTAATCTAAACAAAACCCAAAGTCTAAACGGTGCCCTAAGGGTTGTATATATGGAGCAAGAGGGGGGAATTTCGTGGCCTTTGGTGGAGGGGTCCGAAATCAACCCTATCTCTTGTTTCCCCACACATGCGGACTCTAAAAATAGCCTATACTTATGTATTTCGAAATTACATGGACCTGGCCCAATAATAAGGTGACTCAGCACCTAGAATAGCCTTGGGATGAAATTTATGAAGTGGCATCTTGTATATTTCGTCCAAGGCTTCATGCACCCATTATGGAGGCTTCAAAGTCCTGAAATCATCACTTGTAACTCCGTTCTTGTTCCCCTTGCGCATGCCATCATCTCCATGCTTGTTCTTGCTCCAATGTTCATCCTTCTCCAAGCTAGGCCCCTCATTTGTAAGCAAAACAAATGTATCCAATTTAGGCAGCATCATATTCTCATGAACATTAGAATCATTATCAAGAAACGAAAGTACCTGATAATTTAATTGGCATGCGCGAGCTCTAGTAATTGGTCCAGTATATGTAGCAGTAGGGGCTGTGGGTGTAACAATGGTATTGATGTCCTCATCAGCAGGAAATGTTACGGCTACATGATCAAACTACCATGCTAGCCGGTGCAGCTAGCGATGAAAAAGAAGAAGCAAATCAGCCAAACGAAAAACGATGATAACTTTCACTAACCATGTCTGATGAACTACATTTGCCATGTTTTAAAATATCGTAGACGCATTCGAAACAGCAAACTGGTGCTACAAACGATGAAACCATAGTAATGATGATAAACATAAAATGTATCTGCTGTCACGCCTAAATAGGTTCATATCCACACATATATTACAGAAAATATTCAAATGTCGCTCACACACCACCACTACATACTAGGCAACACGGGGTTGCAGTCATAACTGATGAGGACATGACTACCTTGGATATGACCAAAAATATTGCATATATGCATATTTGTCAGGTGATTTCTAGTGCAAACTATTCAATAATCTATTTATGTTATCCAGAACAAAAATACTTCACACACTTTTGTGTTTTGTCTAATTGCAGGTGTATGGGACATTTTTACAATCCACATATGAAGATAAGGAAGAAAGAGATGTTTATTTGCTGTCCAAAAAGTTCTCTCACGTCACTTTTGGCCCAAGAGAAGATAGAGTCCAAGTCTCTCACATTCTGGATTCAGATTCGGACTGCATAGACATACCTGACTCAAAACGCACACAAGTTTTTCGTACGGACTCCGAATTGGGTGATTCTTTTTTTGTTGGAAACTAGATTTCGTGCACTTTCCAACCCAATTGGAATCACCTTCAAATTCGTCCGGAGCGTTGAGTTGTGGACGAAACAATCTGATGCTGCAGCAGAATCCGAGTCAAACTACAAGTCCAAAGGTGTTACATCACCTCCACTTGGGCCCATTGGCCTTGTACGACCTAGATTTAGTTTTAGGATGCCTTGGGACGTCCTCCCACCTCCTTGGCCGCCACCCCTTGCTCCTATATAAGTAGATCCATCTAGTAGCTTTTCCTTGGGATTTGTTTAGTTAAAAGTTAGCCATTGCAACTTCGTGTACTTCGTTTGTGTCCAACGACCAGACCAAGACCGCTTACGGATCCTCACCTTTATCAATACTTCATATATACTCGCAATATTCAGATTGCTTTTATCATATTCTTGCTTGTTCTTCGATTGCTTGCAGGAATAGACCTTCGTGGTCAGGTTGATTGTGCTCCAGCGTGGTCAATAACCTTTCGGAGTTGGTTTAGCGATTGCTAAGGCGCAACGTCGTGCACGTTTGTAGTCGGATCGTCAAAGTCATCTTCACCAAATCGATAGTTATCATCTCATCGAAAGATCGGGACACCCCCGCCTCTATCAATAACATAGCACACGGACATAGTTTTGACAAGAACAAAAGATAGTACCTTACATTCCTCGGCAACAGAATGTAAGGTAGGCATTGGGTATGGAGCGCCACGTGATCACTTGTACTTCTTGATGACTTTCTTGACAGCTTCCTCTACGAACTCACGTGCTCCGGAACGCTTGTTGAAATCTTCATTCGTCAACCAGTTCCATGTGTAAATTTTCCGGAGCTCGACAACCGTTGCAGCTGTGATGACGGGAACCAGTCTACCTTCCCACTTTGCAAGGTATTCCAACGTGTGAAAGCCACAGTCCATCTTGCACAAGAAAAAGAATCAGGTGAACTCGTAAAAAAGGACAGAGATAGCAATGATAAACTTCAATTAAGATGTAACAAAAGAGGGGTGGGATTGGTGTAAAAGGACACATGAAGAAAGAGGTAGGAAATTACGTGTTCCCTTGCTTCGTAGTTGCCACATACTCAATTGGAAAATGTCTGATCTGGACCTTTGAGTTTTCGTAGTGACGGCTCCATGTCTCTTTGAGGTTGTTGATGAAGAATTCAGCATGCGTAGTAAGGTCTGCATCAGCTGCCGAATGCATTGAATCAAGCACCTCAAAGCGTTGGTTCTTCAGGTCAAGGCAGATCGCATAGTGGTGACCACACTTGTCATGTTGGTCATGTGGTGCAAGCTCCTGGAACATGGGGAACAGGACCTGCAAGTAAAATGAAGGAAATGAGAAGCAGAGTTCACATGAAGAACAACAAGGGGACAAAAAAAGTCGAATCACATAGAATGTTTAGTTATAGTGGGTAGTTAAAAGAAAGTTGCCGTCCATGTATGAACAAAGTTGCCATGTATTTTACTTTGAAGTTGCCACAAAGTTTGCACGGGGATGCAAATCAAAAAGTCAGTTTACATGGCAGCTGTTGCCACATAAATAGATTGCACCTACTGGCAAAAAAACATACCATGGGGAAAAAGTGCAATCAGGGGAGGAGTACTCACACATTTCTTCACTATGAGCTTGAATTCACCGTGCGCAGCAAAATTCTTCCTCAGGATTTTGTGGTGGAAGTCACCGTCCCATATTTTGCTGGTCACACTGTAATGCAAGATTGTTTTGTCGGGAGACATGTCCATATGCTTGTTGATGTAGTCAATCCCACATGCAACTACATTCGTCCACATTTTATCGAGTGGCCTCATGGACTCGGCAAGATCACCCAGGTCGACGTACGTCGCTTCGCATTGAATGACCTTGGTTCTGTCCAAACATGAGCTGTATGAAAATGATATAACATGAAAGAATCATGTCTACTAAGTAAGAAAAGGAAGACCTAAAATGTAAGCGGATCATATCTAGAAAGTAGAAAAAAGATGAATGGTAGAAAGAGCAAAGCAAAATGAGAGATTATGTCATGTGGTCATTACGCTTTCAGCTCCTTCATGTGCTTGCTGCTGGCCCTCGAATTTCCAAATCGCTTGACAATATCATTTAGCTGGTTCTACTCCTTTGTGGCCTTGACTTCGGGCTCGTAGTCTTCCGCGGGAGGTGGGTGAACTACCCTCTGCTGCCTCACAGAACCAGGGGTGGCACTCCTAATGGTATCCTCAGATACCGTATCTGCAGGCACATCGGAACTTGATTGCCCCTGACCTCGTGAGGACCTCCTCTGCAATGTTGCCTCCTCAATCCTGCGGTAGCTTCATCCAGTGACGGCGAAATCTCCCCAGGGGTGCCTGCAAGGATCAAAAAGTGGGTTAGGATACCTGGAAAACAAAACAAATGGAGTGTGAAAAGATAGGGTGCATGATATGGAACGTAGGTACAGAAAGTAGGGAGTTGCCATGTGGAGGCAAATCCAGTAGCCATGTGTAGTGCACTGTAGTTGCCATGTGACAACAACTACAGTTGCCATGTTGTGTCAACTCCAGTGGCCATGTGGTTGCCGAATGGAAAATGCAGCATGGAAACAAAATTACATGTGACATGGTGCAGCAAATCCAGTTGCCATGTGTAGTGCACTGTAGTTGCCATGTGACGACAACTACAGTTGCCATGTTGTATCAACATTAGTTGTCGTGTGGTTGCCGAATGGAAAATGCAGCATGGCAATAAAAATGTAGGAGACATGGTGCAGTAAATCTAGTTTCCATGTCATCACATAACAGTTGCCATCACAAGTGAGAACCCCAAAAAAAAGCTTGGGACAAAAGTCAGACTACACAGATGTATACAACAAAATGATAAGCACATAAGAAATGTACCTTGGACGATCGGCTCTGCGAACTTGACAGCCTTCCTGCCCTCGACCATTGGCTGCACCATCATTGCGGGCATGCCTCCCGGGAAAGCAAAGGCAACTGGCATAGGATCTGGCACCACTGGTTGATCTTGACTGATGCCAAGGCTGAAGCTCGATGGGGTGAAGGCCATTGGGTGCCTCTCATGCCTACTGGCCGGACGTGAACAACTTGCGGGGCAGAATCCAAGGGTGAAAGATCAACAAACATATCTAAATCGTCCGCTGCAGAATGATCGGGCTTATTTGTAGGGCAGGGCGTGTTGTCAGCGGTATTAGCCACAGCTTTCTTGACAATCTTCTTGTTTGGGATGTAGGGGACACCAACATTGACTGGGAGCCTGGAAGTGCGCAGATTTAAGCTGGGGATTTCCACTGCTGGTAAAGGCGCAGTCTGCTCTGGATGTTCACCTGCGTCACTCGTGCCCGGCTTGACACTTGCATCAGTTGTGCTCCGGTCTTCCGGTTTCTCCATCACATTGCTTTTGGAAGGTGGCGGGAACACTGTGGACGCAAGGACATAACCAGACTCATCTCTGCTGCTCCTAGCTACAACTGGTGCGTTGGGTATGTCTGTTGATTGCTTGCGGGGGCTACGACGCCTAGGTGGAAGACTAGCATGCGAAATAGTCGTCGTAGCAGTATCTGCACCGACAGGAGCTGAAGCTATTGTGCCAAGACTCTCACCTATAGATGGCATATCATTATGAACTGCCGCCTCAGCCACTTCTGTCGTGGACACAGGAGTGCCACCATGCACGCGCTTGGAATCTGTGTCAGATGAGCGGGAATCTTCCTTGCTTAGGTTGGTCTCGGGAGCGTCCACTTCAACGCTTGCTGGTGGGGTGGCATGGCTCACAGCAGTCCTTGATTGCCAGCAGAGTGGGCAATATTTCAGCTGTCCTGGCAAATACCGACTCGTCACTCCCCAATGTACGGATGCCTGTTGTTGTAGCCTGCACATCTGCAACCGGCAGGGATGGTCGGCCACTTGCGTCAGAGTTAGTGGGAACAGTTGACGGTGCAACAACAGTTTTGTCGACTGGCGCCTCATGAACATCTGAGTTGCCCCCTGTTGACAACTTTGAATGAAGGCGTTCAAGTGGGTCCCTAATGATATGATTGGCCCCGCGTGTAGTAGTCTTCTTCACCCTGCAAAAAAGAAAGCACATGAAAAAGGTATTAAAAATGAACAAAAAATATTTGCCATGGTAGAAATCTAAAAAATGAAAAATAGGTGGAAAAGCTGGTAGTTGCCATGTAAGGGGAATATGAGTTGCCATGTGGCATAGTTAGCAGTTGCCATGCAAATCCAGCAAGAGTTGCCATGCTAGCCAACTTGAAGAATGATAAAAATGTCTGATCTGCCAGGAATGCAATTTCAAAACTAGGTATGGGATGAGCACACAAGCCAATGGATAGATGGCAGTTGCCATGTAGGTATAGTAAGAGTTGCCATTTGGCCTAGATAGCAGTTGCCATGTAAAAACAAGCAGGAGTTGCCATGCAGTTAAAAAGGAATGAAATCATTTGAAAAACAGCAGTTGCCATGTGGGGATGATGACAAAAGCCCATGTGGCAAGCTGAACAGATGCATTGAAAAATAAAAAATATAGCACTATGTCAATGAAAGCACATGAAAAACCTACTTCTTGACTGGCTTTTCAGGTCTGGCAACACGACAGGATCCCCGGTGTTGGATGTCGTCGTACGAGGAGATGACCTGGTGGAAGGGGTGTCACCAGCAATGTGGGCAACTTTGTTCAACTGAGCAGAAACATGGGTTGGCATTGGTGCCTGTTTCATCGTAACTGCTCGTCCACCAGCTGTCGCCTCACTACACGTATAAGATGGAGGGAAAAAAGGTGGCAATTATCAGACAGCAAACTCGTTGCCGCGCTTAGCAAAAACAAATGCAAAAAGGGATCAGTCTGTTCCAAAAATATAGACAAAACAAAAAACTAAAATTAAAGTCGAACCTCCTCCTAGCAGCTACGGGATCGGTCCTAGACCTCTTGCCAGGAGAACCCTGCCCAACATCCTCTGGAACCCTCCCCCTCTTTGATGGCAACACCCCCTCACCTCTCGCAGCCGTATGTTCTTTGACTTTCTCCGGTGGAGGGACATCTGGTGCATACTTGCCCTTCTTACCACCTGCACGAATTTCAACATGTTCATCATCATCGGTGTCGTGTTGCACATTCTCCATGTCATCGTCGTCATCCTTGTTGAGACCAGCGTCTCCATCTAGTTCATCTTGTGTGTCAGCAAGTTCTTGGGAACCGTTGTAGTCATACCGGCCACGGCAACCACTTGGCTGATGTGTCCGTTCTGGAACAAATGTAGTGAACTGCCTCGCAACCGCGTCGTTGTCAGAGCCATTAAGGGACGTCCATCCCTCAACCAACTTCCCGAGCAAGCCGGTCATTCCGGATGCAAACTGCCCAATTAGATGCTCAATAGGTGCCCTCGCCTGTGCACGAAACAAGAAGCAACAATAACCAACCATATTACAGTCACTTGCACGAGATCAAAAATAATCCAAGGCAACCATATAACAGTCACTTGTGCGTAGGCGGCGGGCCTCCTGTCCTAGTGAAATCCATGGTGGACAGATTAAGACAGTCGACGTACATGAGCTGATGTACAACAAATTTAAAAAGAAAGAAATATCAGTTGCCATCGTGGTATTTTGCAAAAAAAAAAACAGGATAATGTATGTTCCTATGATCATCGAGTTGAAGTGCATGAAAAGAGAAAAGAAGAAGTTGTCATCTGTATGTGCTAGTCGCCATCATGACAATATGGCAGTTGCCAACATAGTATGATGGCAGTTGCCATCATAGTATGACGACAGTTGCCATATTGTCATGATGACAGTTGCCATATTTTCATGATGGCAGTTGCCATATATTCATGATGGCGTTTGCCATATTGTCATGATAGCAGTTGCCATCTTGTTATGATCAGGTTGCCATGCATGAATTAAAGGTGTTAAAAAGAGTGTTCACAGAAAGGACTGGTAAAAAATACCATTAAATGCAATGACAACCCTTCTGGTACATCTTGCTTGAGAATGCATCATGCAGGAAGTCGGCAATGAACTTACACCAATTCATGTTCTTCACATCTTTCAGTTTCGCCTGCACCACACAATGTTCAGGACAACGAGTTACCGCAACAGAAATCAAATGGAAAAACATAAAAAAACTAGCAGTGACTAGCTTGCACATGACATCGGAGCCAAAAGATTGAAGGAAAATAATGTAGTAAAGATAGATCATTCACCAGGATGGGGAAGCATTTGTTGCTTGGGCGAAGAGAAGTGGTCGGCAAGAAAACAACTGAGATGAGGTACATGAGTAGTTTCATCTTAAAAACCTCGCCATGGGTTGTCATGGCCTGCAGCGAATCTGCCAAGATAGACGTGTTCAACAAGGATTCCAACCCAGGACACAAGTGGGGTAACAACGTTTCCTCGATCTTGTTATTGACCTCATACGGTACTTTGATTTATCCACGGGGCACACTGATGCGGAGCGTCCCTCCATCATCCCCATGGACACTACTTCGACCAAACAAGCTCCAAGAGGACCCATGACAAGAGCTCAAGCACGTGCCATCCAATCCGAGGTTAACTCTCTCCTTGTTGAACTTCCCTTTGACCCATTTGAGACATGGCTACTACCTCAAATGGAGACACTTTGCGTGCTCAGGTACCATGTAAGCAACCAAGGAGAAGGAGTGGTGCAAGACGGATATCAAGATCAAGGAGGCATTCTGCCCAGCCTGGAAGGACCGGTACAACCGCCCAACAACCGCCCGGGCGGAACAACCGGCCGACTACCACCCAAAAACCGGCCACCATTCTGTGATCAAGCGGTGCAAAGCCGGTACAGCACCGAATGTACCGGTAAATCCCAAAAGACCGGTACTACCGGCCCAACGACCGATACAACCGCTGGGGGCCCCGACGCCCATCTGCAGAAGCCAGCACCTGACCCCAGCGGTAGTACCGCCTTCCTTGTCCGGTACTTCCGCCCTCCATGAGTCGCCAGCGGTACAACCGCCCCCTCAACTGGTACAATCGGCCTGTCTATGCACAGTGTAACGGGCCGAGCCTATGTACCCCTTCACCCTCACTTACCCCTTCGTGGCCCTAGACTATATATACTTCTCCACCTCCTCCTAGTTAGGGTAGCATTGGTTTAGCTCATATTTGTGTGAGAGCCTTGCTCATCCACTCTGTTACTTCTCCTCGGAGCTCATGACCTCTTCGGAAAAGATCCCCCGAGCGGATTAAAGACCCCTTTCTAGGGAAGACCATCAAGACCTCCGTACGGAGAAGAACGGTTCCTTTGTATCCTTACCTTTGTTGATTGTGGATCATATGTTACTCTTTGTTGTCGCTGATCTAGCACTCATGTGATTGATTCCTTGTCGGTTTAGTGATTCTCTCTCTCGTTTTCCCCGTGTTTCCCCTTTGTGCTTCCGTGTGTACTTCGTGATTCCCCGTAGGATTCCCTCCAAACGTGAAAGATCGTCCACATAGGGTTCCGCCCTACATCATCTTGGTATCATGAGCCATGTTGATCATGTTTTTGGAGCCCCTACCCCGTGTTTTCTAGCTTGATTTTGTTGTTTTCGTCCTAAATCCAAAAATCGCCACCAAAAATAGCCCCAATTTTTTTTGTGATTTGTTGGTTTGATGATGTTTTGTTGATTTTGCTCCGTGGATTTGCTTGCTTTCAAGTGGATCTAGCTTTCCCCCAAGTTTCCCCACTTCCCATCCACGAAATCTCCCCATTTTTGCCCCCGAAATCATCAATTTCCGCCCCAAAATTGCGCCACGATACAATCTGCGACACGACCGGTACTACCGCCCTTCCAAGCGGTACTACCGCTGTGTACCACAAGCGGTACTACCGCCCATCCTAGCGGTACTACCACCCATGCCAGTTTCAGCATTCCCAGTTTCACCATATTTTCGCCAAATTTTGCCTGGAGCCCACGCCTACTTCCGCATACCCACACCACTTTCCACAAACACCACCACCGCTCACTGCTACCTCCTATGTCGATTTTGACACGTTTTGGTCTTTGAGAATTTGAGTTGCGGTTCCCGTGTCCTATTGTGTTTCGGCTATATAGGTACGGTTCGACGTTAACATCACCACTGCTCATCTTCGCCAAGGACTCATCATCGCCAAGGATGGTAAGCTCGACAACATCCTTGTCATCTCTTGCAATTGCATTGATAACCATCATAGCCCATCTTTTGCGTGGCTTACCCATCGAGACTAGCCATTGAGTATTGCCGGCAACGTGACTTGTGCACATTAGTGATCATACTCCATAGCATACATACCATACCAAAGTGGTGCATATCTTGCGATCAACTTGTGTGTCACAAAGTTGTTATCGCATACACAATTGCTATCTTGGTTCGTGAAGTTTTCATGAGAAAAGAGCTCAAAAGTGAAAGAGCCACCAAAGCTTTTAAGCAAAAAAGAAAGATAAGCATAGAGCTTATAAGCAAGAACCATAACATCATACTACATTAAGATTGTCATATAAGATCATCTTGGATCATAGCACCGAAATACCATACATATAGCATACTTGGGATAGAGATCGTTGTATTTTTGCCTAGTAGTTTGTGCACAAGCTACATATTCGCCTATTGTGCAATCGTGCTAGCGTCTCTCTAGTATTGTGCAACAAGACCATTTTAGTGGATTCCACATTTTGGCTCACTTTTGGTTTGCACAATCCCACTTATCTATTTGCGTGTGTGTTTCCGTGTACCACTACTTGCTTGGTCTACTTGTTACATTTGCGAATTTGCGAATCTTTTTCAACATCTTTGAGTCAAACTAACGATTGCAATCAATTTTGTGCCACCATCCTAACCAAGCTCCACGATAGGCTTTTACTTGTGTAGGTGTGAGAACCAACAAGAATTGGTACCAAAAGTGTTATTTCATTGTCCGCATTTGAGTGAACTTGATTCATCTTCACCTTCGGTCAAGGTACATTTGGAGCACGTTCTTTTCCCTCTACCACTTACATTTTGCTTTGAATGATGGATAGGCCAAGTTCTTCTACCAATCCACCTCTCATCGAGAACGGTGACGACATGTCATCATTCGTCACAAAGAGCCACCTCTTTGGTGCTCAAAGGGCGTTACACCAAGAACAACAAGCAATGAGCGACCGCATCGACAACCTCGCCACCGACTTGCGACTCTCCGAGCAACGTACAAGAGACTACTTCGACAACAAGTTTGACGCTCACAAGCAAGAGAATGATGCAAGAATGGACGAGATCCGCGCCTTGATGAGGAACCGGCATCCTTCCACTTCTTCATCCTCAAGACGGAGCCACTCGAGTCGACACTCCGACGACACCTTCTCCGACTCAAGTACACCGTCATCGAACACTCTTTGACGAGCCGCGCGTTAAGACCGTCATGCATCTCGCAACCCTCTACATGACAAGCATTCACAAGAACAAGTCGATGAGCAAGTCCCTCGTCCTCAATCAAACCAAGTCGCTTTTGCTCAAGCTCAAGAATGGCAACGACTACGGCGCCAAGAGGAAGAATGAGCACGTCTACAACAAGAGGAACAAGACGCCGAGGCTCAACATGTTCAACAACAACAACGAGAAACACAAGCTCTTGAGGCGCAACGTGCCCTTCAAGAATCAAGTCGAGCCATCGCCAACCGCAATCGCGAAAGGCGCAATCAAGAGGAAACTCTTCGAGAAGAAATCCAAGAGAGGAACTGTCATCCGCGTGTGCAACATCAAGCTCCACAAGCTCCTCCACAAGCTCGTCAAGCTCCACCGCAACCTCAAGTTCAACAAGAGCAAGTTGATCATGGACTTCCTCCACGCCAAGAGCAACATGAGGAGGATTACCCTCCACGTCAAGGGTAATCATCATTACCATCGCCAACAAGACAATACGAGCAACGCTATGGCAAGCTCAAGTTCACAATTCCCAAGTTCAATGGAAGCAATGATCCAGAAGAGTACCTCTCATGGGCATTGAAGGTCGACAAGATCTTTCGTTTGCACTACTATGAGGAAGAAAAGAAGATCGCTATGGCATCACTTGAGTTCCAAGACTATGTGCTCATATGGTGGGAACAAGTCATTGAGCGCCGACAAGCAAGAGGTGAACCTCCAATCACCACTTGGGCCCAAATGAAGGATGTCATGCGAGCACGCTTTGTACCAACCTACTACAACCTTGATCTCTTCAAAAAGCTACAACTCCTCAAGCAAGGAACAAAGAGTGTTGAAGAATACTACAAGGAAATGGAGATAGCCATGATTCGAGCCAATGTCACGGAAGATGATGAGCACACTATGGCACGTTTCTTGAATGGACTCAATCATCCCATCAAGAAGATTGCCGACTTCCAACCATACTCCAACCTCATTGAGCTCGTACATCAAGCTACCAAGGCCGAACGTCAAGTGCAAGATGACTTCAAGTACGCCAAGTACTCATCCAAGACATACGGTTTCTCCAACATCCAAGCTTCCAGTACTCCTCCAACATCTACATCAACCAAGCCTTCTCCAAGCAACGATGACAAGTCAAGTTACAAGAAAACTTCGGCAAGTTCAAGTCGTCTTCCTCCTACTACAAGCAACTTCAAGCCGCATGCTTCATCATCTACTCCGACCGATGAGACCGTCAAAACAAGGTCCTTCAAGTGTTTCACTTGCGGCGGCCGAGGCCACAAGTCCTATCAATGCATGAACAAGTGCACCATGATCCTCAACAACGATGGTACATACGACTCCATGAGTGAAGAGGAGATGGAAGCTCTTAAGCAAGTGGCCATGCACCGGCGCGTGAATGAGGATGAAGATGATCAAGTATTTTGTGATGAGGATTCGAGCCCCGCTCTCATTTTCTCCAAAGTCTTGACACTTCAACATCAACAAGAAGAAGACAAACGATGCCACATCTTCGACACTAAGGCCGACATAAATGGAAGGTCCATCAAGGTCATCATCGATGGAGGTAGTTGCCACAACCTGGCAAGTGAAGAACTATGCTCCAAGCTTCAATTGGTCAAGAGGAAGCACCCGCACCCCTACAAGGTTCAATGGCTAAGTGACTCCGGCACTATACGAGTTGAGCATACGGTCCAAGTATCCTTCAAAATTGGTGCATACGAGGACACTTTGGAGTGTGATGTGGTCCCAATGACCGTTTGCCACCTCCTTCTTGGTCGACCATGGCAATTCGACCGTGGTGTCATCCACAATGGGCGCAGCAATCACTATAGCTTCAAAATGAAAGGGAAGGAATATGTGCTACGACATGTGTCTCCTAGTCAAGTGATAGCCAACAAGCAAGCCACCCATCATGAAGAGAAGAGTGAGAACGTGACCCACCCAAAAGTGAGTGAGAGCCACAAGCCAAACTTCAGTGCCTCTTCGCCTAGAGAGAAAAACCTCATCCTATTTGCCACCAAAAGTGAGATGAGAGAAGTGTGTGAGAACCCATCGAGTGTGATGCACTTTGTCCTTGTGTGCAAGGATGGAGAGCCAACAACTAACACCTCTCACGAGCTACCTTTAGTGTTTCAATCTCTTCTGCAGGAATTCCAAGATGGTTTCCCCGATGAGATACCTCCGGGTCTACCTCCTCTTCGAGGCATTGAGCATCGAATCGACCTAATCCCCGGAGCGCCTCTCCCAAACAAAGCTCCATACCGAGTCAATCCCGAAGAAACCAAGGAGATTCAACGTCAAGTACAACAACTCATCGACAACGGTCATGTACGTGAAAGCCTAAGTCCTTGTGCCGTTCCCGTTATACTTGTGCCTAAACCCGATGGAAGTTTTCGCTTGTGTTCCGATTGTAGACCTATAAATGCTATTACCGTTCGCTATAGGCATCCCATTCCTTGCTTAGATGATATGCTTGATGAACTTAGTGGCGCCAACTTTTTCTCAAAAATTGATCTTAAAACTAGCTATTATCAAATCCGCATTCAAGAAGGTGATGAATGGAAAACTGCTTTCAAAACCAAATTTGGCTTATATGAGTGGTTAGTGATGCCTATGGGTTTATCGGAGGCACCCGGTACTTTCGTGCTTCTTATGCATCATGTGCTTCGTCCTTATATTGGAGTCATTGTTGTGGTTTACTTCGATGATATTCTTGTGTTTAGCAAAACCATGAAAGAGCATATTAATCATGTTAGGGCTGTTTTGCAAACCCTTCGCAAGGAACGTCTCTATGCAAACTTGAAAAAATGCACTTTTGGTGTTGACAAAGTGGTTTTCTTGGGTTTTGTCGTCTCTTCCAAGGGTGTCCATGATGATGACGCTAAAATTGAAGCAATTAAAACTTGGCCCCAACCCACCAATTTGCAACAAGTGCGTAGTTTTCTTGGTCTCGCTGGTTCTTACCGTTGATTTGTCAAAGACTTTAGCACAATTGCCGCTCCTTTGCATGCCTTGAGTAAGAAGAATGCTCCTTTTGTTTGGGGATCTTTGCAATCCACCGCTTTTGATGAGCTCAAGTCTTTGCTTACTCATGCTCCGTTCTTGCTTTGCCCAACTTTGAGAAAACTTTTGAGGTTCATTGTGATGCTAGTGGTACCGGAATTGGCGGAGTTTTGATGCAAGAAAAACGAGCCATTGCTTATTTTAGTGGAAAACTCTCCGGTTCTCAACTTAACTATCCCATCTATGACAAAGAATTGTATGCTTTAGTGCGTGTGCTACATGTTTGGGAACATTACCTTAGACCTCATGAGTTTGTCATCCATACCGATCATCAAATGCTTAAGTACTTAAAAGGTCAAACTAAGTTGAACAAGCGTCATGCCAAATGGAGTGAATTTATTGAATCTTTCCCATATGTGATCAAGTACATTAAGGGTAAAGAAAATGTAGTTGCGGATGCACTTTCACGCATATGCACACTTGTCACTCAACTTGAGTTGAATGTTATTGGTTTTGAGCATATAAAAGACTCATATGAGCATGATTCTTCTTTTGCTACTCCTTATGCTAAGTGTTTGACATACACGTCTTGGGAACGATACTACATAAAGGATGATTATCTTATGAGAGCTAACAAACTTTGCATTCCCGAGTCTTCTCTTCGTTTGCTCCTTTTGCAAGAGGCTCATGGAGGCGGACTCATGGGACACTTTGGACGCGACAAGACATTCACCACGCTCTCCAAGAACTACTTTTGGCCCAAGATGTTCCGCGACGTCTCACGCTTCACCAACCGTTGCTCTACATGTCGCAAAGCTAAGTCTAAAGCTCAATCCCATGGTCTTTACATGCCCCTTCCTATTCCCTATCAACCTTGGAAAGACATTAGCATGGATTTTGTACTTGGTTTGCCTAGAAGTCAAAACGGCAAGGATTCCGTCTTTGTTGTTGTGGACCGATTTTCTAAGATGGCACATTTCATTCCTTGCAACAAGATAGATGATGCTTTACATATTGCCAATCTCTTTTGTAGGGCAATCTTGCGACTCCATGGAGTACCAAAGACAATCGTCTCCGATCGTGACGTCAAGTTCTTGAGTAACTTTTGGAAGACGCTATGTGCCAAGCTAGGGATCAAGCTCTTGTTCTCTTCGGCCTACCATCCTCAAACCGACGGCCAAACGAAGGTACGAACCGTACACTCTCCACTCTACTTCGCGTGTTGATCAAGAAGAACATCAAGGAGTGGGAGGCGTGTCTACCCATCGCCGAGTACGCCTACAACCGTGCAAGACATTCGACGACCGGCAAGTCCCCCTTCGAGGTCGTCTACGGCTTCAACCCGTTGTCCCCATTGGACATTCTACCTCTTCCTCTACAAGAGCGAACCAACCTTTACGCAAGTGCTCGTGCAAGTTACATCAAGAAGATGCATGAAGATACAAGGCACACTATCGAGCGCCAAGTACAACGACTAGCAACCAAGCTCAACGTCAACAAGCAACCCATGTTCTTCAACATTGGTGATCTAGTGTGGCTACACCTTCGCAAGGACCGCTTCCCCAACAAACGCAAGTCCAAGCTTCTCCCTTGAGCCGATGGACCTTTCAAGGTGCTAGCACGCTACAACGACAATGCCTACAAGATCGACCTACCACGAGGCAAGTACAATGTGAGCGACATCTTCAACGTCAAGGACCTCGCGCCATACCATGGAGATGAAGTTTTTGATCCGAGTCGGATCTCTCCCAAGGGGGGGGGGAGATGATGCGGAGCATCCCTCCATCATCCCCATGGACACTACTTCGACCAAACAAGCTCCAAGAGGACCCATGACAAGAGCTCAAGCACGTGCCATCCAATCCGAGGTTAACTCTCTCCTTGTTGAACTTCCCTTTGACCCATTTGAGACATGGCTACTACCTCAAACGGAGACACTTAGCGTGCTCAGGTACCATGTAAGCAACCAAGGAGAAGGAGTGGTGCAAGACGAACATCAAGATCAAGGAGGCATTCTGCCCAGCCTGGAAGGACCGGTACAACTGCCCAACAACCGCCCGGTGGAACAACCGGCCGACTATCGCCCAACAACCGGCCACCATTCTGTCATCAAGCGGTGCAAGGCCGGTATAGCACCGGATGTACCGGTAAATCCCAAAAGACCGGTACTACCGTCCCAACGACCGGTACAACCGCTGGGGGCCCCGACGCCCATCTGCAGAAGCCAGCACCTGACCCCAGCGGTAGGACCGCCTTCCTCGTCCGGTACATCCACCCTCCATGAGTCGCCAGCTGATAGAGGCGAGGGTGTCCCGATCTTTCGATGAGATGATAACTATCGATTTGGTGGAGACGACTTTGACGATTCGACTACAAACGTGCACAACGTTGCACCTTAGCAATCGCTAAACCAATCTCCTGAGGTTATTGACCACGCCGGAGCACGATCAACCTGACCACGAAGGTCTATTCCTGCAAGCAATCGAAAAACAAGCAAGAATATGATAAAGGCAATCTGAATATTGCGAATATGTATGAAGTATTGATAAAGGTGGGGATCCGTAAGCGGTCTTGGTCTGGTCGTTGGACACAAACGAAATACACAAAGTTGCAATGGCTAACTTTTAACTAAACAAATCCCAAGGAAAAGCTACTAGATGGATCTACTTATATAGGAGCAAGGGGTGGCGGCCAAGGAGGTGGGAGGATGTCCCAAGGCAGCCTAAAACTAAATCTAGGTCGTACAAGGCCAATGGGCCCAAGTGGAGGTGATGTAACACCTTTGGACTTGTAGTTTGACTCGGATTCTGCTGCAGCATCAGATTGTTTCGTCCACAACTCAACGCTCCGGACGAATTTGAAGGTGATTCCAATTGGGTTGGAAAGTGCACGAAATCTAGTTTTCAACAAAAAAAGAATCACCCAATTCGGAGTCCGTATGAAAAACTTGTGTGCGTTTTGAGTCAGGTATGTCTGTGCAGTCCGAATCTGAATCCAGAACGTGAGAGACTTGGACTCTATCTTCTCTTGGGCCAAAAGTGACGTGAGAGAAATTTTTGGACAGCAAATAAACATCTCTTTCTTCCTTATCTTCATATGTGGATTGTACAAATGTCCCATACACCTGCAATTAGACAAAACACAAAAGTGTGTGAAGTACTTTTGTTCTGGATAACATAAATAGATTATTGAATAGTTTGCACTAGAAATCACCTGACAAATATGCATATATGCAATATTTTTGGTCATATCCAAGGTAGTCATGTCCTCATCATCATCCCCTTCTTGAAAATAAAGCCGTCTTGGGCGTTGCTTAAGCTGAAATGTGGCTAACAAAAGAGACAAGGTGTACATGTTGTATATGTATATGTCATCCATTTTTACTTCCCTTGATTTTTGCATATAGGACACATGAATAGATGTGTAACTTGCATAGTTCATAAAATCTAAAGCCAAAAAATTAGCACAAGAAGTAGAAGGCATGAAAATATTGCAACTCAGTTTGCACATATAAGTGAAGCTCTTATTCATTTCAAAAGATTGACAATGTTCATCATTAAACCATCCCAATTTTGGTGAATAAACCTTACTTGCATCAAATTTACATGCTACAACATGCTTAAATAAGCAAACATGCAATAAGTCATTCAACACAGAATCATCACCAAGATTAGAGGTCATATCAAAATGATTAAACATTGGTTCTTTTGCATCAATAGTTAATTCAATGGGTGCACTCAAAATTGTTGGTATTTCAGTTGTTTGATCATATGGCAAAGTCAAATTATCAACGTAGTCCTCTAAAATAGGTGGTGTGATCAAAGTAGTGGGTAGCTCATCAGATGGTGCATTCAAATTGACAAGGCATTCATCATTCTCATGTAGAGATGGATGATCAGTACCTTTGTCATTACCTCTTATGATCAACTCAGATGATGTAGCCACTCTCGGGGGCGATGTGTCACATGGTGGAGGTGATGTAGTCCTGACAACAACGGATGTGGTTGTCATAGTATGCCTAGTAGTTGAAGGAACAATCATATCAACTCTTGGAATGTGCATCATGCGCTTGTTCTCCTCGTGGCCAACACATCGTTTTATTTCCTGTTCAGCTTTGCAAGCAAGATGAAACAAATGGTCCATAGGATAACACTCTTCATGAATTAGTATCTCTTGAATATCACGGTTTAATCCTCCCCAAAATCTATCCATAAAATCATCTTCACTTTCTTCTAAAGAGGAATGCAACAAGGTAGTTTGTAAATCATCATAATATTTTGTTACAGTTTCACTACCTTGTTTTAACTGTTGCAACTTCTTAATCATGTCACGAGTATAATAAGCAGGGACGAAAGTATGTCGCATGGCAAGCTTCAAATCATCCCAAGTAGTAGGTATATAATCAGGGTGTAACCGACAATATTCACTCCACCAAACCAAAGCATAACCAGTGAAAGAACCAACCGCAACCTTAACCTTTTTATGTTCATTGAAATTATGGGAAGCAAATATATTTTTTATGTCGAACTCCCATTCAATATATAAAGCAGGTTTAAAACGGCCATTAAATGGTGGTATAGATACATTAACCTGATCATGTGCATTTGGATGTTTGTGCACCTCTCGTGACGGTTGTGGTATTTGCAAAGGTGGTGGCACGTCTCCCGCGATCGACAAAGCCCATGAATTGACTCTGGATCCTGTCATGATTAGTAGAACAAGAAACAAAACCCAAAAATAGTGTTCCTATAACTACTAGGATGTGGTGGTAAAACGCTCACAGTAAAGCAAATATCAATGTCTTACAAGTTCTTACCATGCAGCAGGCGGTGATCGGCAACCAGCGGTGTCAAGTAACTCCGAATATTGAGTAAAGCGACTGCCAGGGGAGCGTACGTATACACGGTGTAGAAATATGTGGAGCTGGGTTGGCTATATATGGTAGCAAAAGATTAGCAATAATCAATTCAAAGATGCAATGTTGAATAAACGCTCAACGACGGTACTGTGCTGGTCCTAGGCTAGACCGTACTAGAGACGCGAGCCTAGAACACTAATGAGGTCACGGCGTAGCACAACTAGCATCAATAAAGGATACTAAGTAGCTCTTGACAGCAAGATATAAGTGAAGATCACAACGGCAGTGAAGATAATGATGAAAAACAACTGCCAAGCAGGATATACAACAACTCTCTCTCCAACTTTCCTCTTGAAAAGTTTGAGACAATTTTCTGATAAATTCTTTCAAAGAATGTTATTAACTCAAGCTTTCCAATGCAAAAAAGAATCACTCAATTCCGAGTTGATATGAGGAGTCAAAGAATTCTAAAACTGGCCGGAAAAATTGGAACAAGCTGTGTTCATGAACTTCGGAGGGCAAAAAGACCTATTTAGAAGCCGATTTTGAGGTGTCAAATATTGAACTTGCTTCTGCAACTATTTAGATGCGGCTCGTCGCTAGCTTCAATTTGAGTACTCACGGAGCCAAAACGGACTTCGTATGAGGAAGATAGACCTGTTTTACTGAACAGTGCGCAAAACAGATTCCAATCCGAATTCAGGTACGAGATGGATTCTAGATAGATCCAATTTTTTTTCTTCTCTCTTTTTTTTCTCACGCTTTTTTTTTCTTTTTCTTCTCTCTCTTTTTCTTTCTTTTCCTTTTTTCTCTATCTTTTTTTTCCAAGACAAACTAGATAAGAGATGCAGATTGGATCAGGCGAAGATGTGAATGACCTCAACTATGATTATGACAATGAACAGTGCGTAGCACGTGGTGGAAATTAATAGATGGGATGGTGGACAGCGGAAGGGATAATGATGCAGCGCCGGCGTGACTAATGTGAACAGAACTCGAAACTCTAAAGGAACTAGACGCTAAGACCAGCAACTTACACGACGATGCAACCGATAATTCAACTATGCAAGCAATGAATAGAAAATTGCAAAAGCTCAGACTGGCTTGGATAAAGGATGAACAGATCTAACTTTTTTTTGTGTGGCTTTTTCTTGAACAATAGGTAAGAAAATAAATCTAATCTAGGAAAACTGGAAATTCTCACCGAGCAACCTGAAAACTGATACCACTTGATAGAGGCGACGGTGTCCCGATCTTTCGATGAGATGATAACTATCGATTTGGTGGAGACGACTTTGACGATCCGACTACAAACGTGCACGACGTTGCGCCTTAGCAATCGCTAAACCAATCTCCTGAGGTTATTGACCACGCCGGAGCACGATCAACCTGACCACGAAGGTCTATTCCTGCAAGCAATCGAAAAACGAGCAAGAATATGATAAAGGCAATCTGAATATTGCGAATATGTATGAAGTATTGATAAAGGTGGGGATCCGTAAGCGGTCTTGGTCTGGTCGTTGGACACAAACGAAGTACACAAAGTTGCAATGGCTAACTTTTAACTAAACAAATCCCAAGGAAAAGCTACTAGATGGATCTACTTATATAGGAGCAAGGGGTGGCGGCCAAGAAGGTGGGAGGACGTCCCAAGGCAGCCTAAAACTAAATCTAGGTCGTACAAGGCCAATGGGCCCAAGTGGAGGTGATGTAACACCTTTGGACTTGTAGTTTGACTCGGATTCTGCTGCAGCATCAGATTGTTTCGTCCACAACTCAACGCTCCGGACGAATTTGAAGGTGATTCCAATTGGGTTGGAAAGTGCACGAAATCTAGTTTCCAACAAAAAAAGAATCACCCAATTCGGAGTCCGTATGAAAAACTTGTGTGCGTTTTGAGTCAGGTATGTCTGTGCAGTCCGAATCTGAATCCAGAACGTGAGAGACTTGGACTCTATCTTCTCTTGGGCCAAAAGTGACGTGAGAGAACTTTTTGGACAGCAAATAAACATCTCTTTCTTCCTCATCTTCATATGTGGATTGTACAAATGTCCCATACACCTGCAATTAGACAAAACACAAAAGTGTGTGAAGTATTTTTGTTCTGGATAACATAAATAGATTATTGAATAGTTTGCACTAGAAATCACCTGACAAATATGCATATATGCAATATTTTTGGTCATATCCAAGGTAGTCATGTCCTCATCACCAGCGGTACAAGCGCCCCCTCAACCGGTACAACCGGCCTGTCTGCGCACAGTGTAACGGGCCGAGACCATGTACCCCTTCACCCTCACTTACCCCTTCGTGGCCCTAGACTATATATACTCCTCCACCTCCTCCTAGTTAGGGTAGCATTGGTCTAGCTCATATTTGTGTGAGAGCCTTGCTCATCCACTCGGTTACTTCTCCTCGGAGCTCACGACCTCTTCGGAGAAGATCCCCCGAGCGGATTCAAGACCCCTTTCTAGGGAAGACCATCAAGACCTCCGTACGGAGAAGAACGATTCCTTTGTGTCGTTACCTTTGTTGATTGTGGATGATATGTTACTCTTTGTTGTCGGTGATCTAGCACTTGTGCGATTGATTCCTTGTCGGTTTAGTGATTCTCTCTCTCATTTTCCCCGTGTTTCCCCTTTGTGCTACCGTGTGTTCTTCATGATTCCCCATAGGATCCCCTCCAAACGTGAAAGATTGTCCACATAGGGTTCCGCCCTACATCACACACCCAAAGTGCAGAACACGGATTCCTCGTTCAACGGCAGTCTTCCACGTCCCGGAATCACAAATTCCCTGGAGGCGGGGTCGTAAATCTCACCAAGCCAGTCGCATACAGGGTTGACTAGATTCGTGCACCGGACATTCATCAGAGACTGCATACCCATCTCAGTAGCAGCTCCCTTCTGATCGTCGGTAAATCTGTTAGTCAATGAAGTTAGTCGTTCCTGCGAGGCCCTATTGTGAGTACGTTTCTTCTTCTGCAAAAACAGACAAACGATCAGTTGTTGCCATGTTTTCACTGTCATGAAATTTTAGTTCATAACAGACGACTGTAAGCTCGAGGTGGCAACCAATAACATATGCAGGAGGAGGAGGGTGTGTGGACAGTTACCTCGTCGCCATCTTTTCTCCGTAGGTGCCCGATTCTGCTGTGGTGGATCCATGAAATCATCATCATCGTTTTGATGATCGCCGCGAGCCATTCTGCTGAGGTAAGAACAGACCAAATTATCATGGTGGAAATGAAATGCAGGAAGTAAGCAGTAGCCACCTAATAGAAAGTACTTGCCGCATGGGCTCGAGTGAAAATGTCAACTAGTGAATGCAAATATCACATGAACACGCATGCACCCCCCCCCTATGATTGTCAAAAACATAAATGTGGCAATTAAGCACATTGGTTACATTTGAAAAAAAATGTGCAGAACGTAAATGCACTTAAAAACAAAATGTTGAAGTTGCCATGTTAGCACAATATATTACGAAAGAAAGCCACAGAATCTTCCACTGCACAAACCTAAAATGTGGCAGCTCACACCCTGTCCTCATACAAATATGACTTGCCATGTGTTCAATGGCAAAATGTGCTAGGTTGAAATTGCCATGTTGAAATGCAACACAGAATTCAAAGAAGCGATGAAAAACATCTACTGAACAACCTGAAATTGCAAAGCACACACTGACCTCATATCAAAAATGAGTTGCCATTTAGTACGGACAAATATGTTCAGATATCACAAGTCATCATGGCAAAACACGAAACTGGGTCTGCCGTACAATGAATTTGCCACATTATCCTGACTATAACATGGCAAGAGACATGTTGTGTTCAGACAAATACTTGCCACATGGAAAAGCATATATATGGCATCTGACACAATTGATGTGCAAATTAGTTTCCATGTTATACAACCAATTTGCCACATTATCCTGTCTACAACATGGCAACAGCCACAGTGTGTTCACAGTCTATTTGCCACAAAAATATGCTATCCATGTGGCAACTGACACAGTGTGTTCATAGTCTATTTGCCACAGAAATATGCTATCCATATGGCAACTGACACAGTTGATGTGCAGATTGGTTGCCATCCAGTGCAATTGGTTGCTGAAACTGCAGTGAATACATATTTACTACACTTTACCATGCCTACAGTGTGGAAACTATCACACTCATTGAGGAAATTAGTTGCCACATGGAAAAGCATATTTGTGGCAACTATCACAGTCATTCAGGAAATTAGTTGCCACATGGAAAAAGCATATTTGTGGCAACTATCACAGTCATTCAGGAAATTAGTTGCCACATGGAAAAGCATATTTGTGGGAAATATCACAATCATTCAGGAAATTAGTGCCATACAGTCATGATAGTTACTCAAACTACCATGTTTGCCTTCATACCGCAGTTTGAAAAACAACTAACTAGATCTAGGGTTCAATGGCAACTATAATGACTTGAAATTCATCCCTAAAATTCTCCCCGAGTTGATCGCAAATACCAATTCGAAGCAATGCCCGACTATCAGACAGAAAAATGACGACCCAATCCCAAGGCACAACCAGTATGTGTCTCCGATAGGCCGAACCACACCGGCGAGACCGCCACCGCGGCGGTGACGAAACTGCCCAGTGCCACCGAAAACGACAAGCACAAGGCTCCGCCGCCGGCGGGTATGCCGGCGCATCGCGAACCCGCCTGAATCTCGAGCGAAGCATCGAACACGGAGGGCGGGGGAGAAAAATGCAGGCAAGGATTATGAGAGTGGGAGCGAGCATTACCATCACTCTGTAGGCACTCCGGTGAAGCCGCTCCGGTCCGGCGAGCACCACCGACGGCCGCGAAACGCCGTCGACTCTTCTGCCTCCGTCGTCGCCTTGATAGAGGCGAGGGTCCCGATCTTTCGATGAGATGATAACTATCGATTTGGTGGAGACGACCTTGACGATCCGACTACAAACATGCACGACGTTGCACCTTAGCAATCGCTAAACCAATCTCCTGAGGTTACTGACGATGCCGGAAGCACGGTCAGCCTGACCACGAAGGTCTATTCCTGCAAGCAATCGAAGAACGAGCAAGAATATGATAAAGCAATCTGAATATTGCAAATATATATGAGGTATTGATAATGGTGGGGATCCGTAAGCGGTCTTGGTCTGGTCGTTGGACACAAACGAAGTACGCGAAGTTGCAGCTATGGCGAACTTTTAACTAAACAAATCCCAAGGAAAAAGCTACTAGATGGATCTACTTATATAGGAGCAAGGGGTGGCGGCCAAGGAGGTGGGAGGACGTCCCAAGGCAGCCTAAAACTAACCCTAGGTCGTACAAGGCTCATGGGCCCAAGTGGAGGTGATGTAACACCTTTGGACTTGTAGTTTGACTCAGATTCTGCTGCAGCATCAGATTGTTTCGTCCACAACTCAACGCTCCGGACGAATTTGAAGGTGATTCCAATTGGGTTGGAAAGTGCACGAAATCTAGTTTCCAACAAAAAAAGAATCACCCAATTCGGAGTCCGTATGAAAATTTGTGTGCGTTTTGAGTCAGGTATGTCTGTGCAGTCCGAATCTGAATCCAGAACGTGAGAGACTTGGACTCTATCTTCTCTTGGGCCAAAAGTGACGTGAGAGAACTTTTTGGACAGCAAATAAACATCTCTTTCTTCCTTATCTTCATATGTGGATTGTACAAATGTCTCATACACCTGCAATTAGACAAAACACAAAAGTGTGTGAAGTATTTTTGTTCTGGATAACATAAATAGATTATTGAATAGTTTGCACTAGAAATCACCTGACAAATATGCATATATGCAATATTTTTGGTCATATCCAAGGTAGTCATGTCCTCATCACCAGCGGTACAAGCGCCCCCTCAACCGGTACAACCGGCCTGTCTGCGCACAGTGTAACGGGCCGAGACCATGTACCCCTTCACCCTCACTTACCCCTTCGTGGCCCTAGACTATATATACTCCTCCACCTCCTCCTAGTTAGGGTAGCATTGGTCTAGCTCATATTTGTGTGAGAGCCTTGCTCATCCACTTGGTTACTTCTCCTCGGAGCTCACGACCTCTTCGGAGAAGATCCCCCGAGCGGATTCAAGACCCCTTTCTAGGGAAGACCATCAAGACCTCCGTACGGAGAAGAACGGTTCCTTTGTGTCGTTACCTTTGTTGATTGTGGATGATATGTTACTCTTTGTTGTCGGTGATCTAGCACTCGTGCGATTGATTCCTTGTCGGTTTAGTGATTCTCTCTCTCGTTTTCCCCGTGTTTCCCCTTTGTGCTACCGTGTGTTCTTCATGATTCCCCATAGGATCCCCTCCAAACGTGAAAGATTGTCCACATAGGGTTCCGCCCTACATCACACACCCAAAGTGCAGAACACGGATTCCTCGTTCAACGGCAGTCTTCCACGTCCCGGAATCACAAATTCCCTGGAGGCGGGGTCGTAAATCTCACCAAGCCAGTCGCATACAGGGTTGACTAGATTCGTGCACCGGACATTCATCAGAGACTGCATACCCATCTCAGTAGCAGCTCCCTTCTGATCGTCGGTAAATCTGTTAGTCAATGAAGTTAGTCGTTCCTGCGAGGCCCTATTGTGAGTACGTTTCTTCTTCTGCAAAAACAGACAAACGATCAGTTGTTGCCATGTTTTCACTGTCATGAAATTTTAGTTCATAACAGACGACTGTAAGCTCGAGGTGGCAACCAATAACATATGCAGGAGGAGGAGGGTGTGTGGACAGTTACCTCGTCGCCATCTTTTCTCCGTAGGTGCCCGATTCTGCTGTGGTGGATCCATGAAATCATCATCATCGTTTTGATGATCGCCGCGAGCCATTCTGCTGAGGTAAGAACAGACCAAATTATCATGGTGGAAATGAAATGCAGGAAGTAAGCAGTAGCCACCTAACAGAAAGTACTTGCCGCATGGGCTCGAGTGAAAATGTCAACTAGTGAATGCAAATATCACATGAACACGCACGCACCCCCCCCCCTATGATTGTCAAAAACATAAATGTGGCAATTAAGCACATTGGTTACATTTGAAAAAAAATGTGCAGAACGTAAATGCACTTAAAAACAAAATGTTGAAGTTGCCATGTTAGCACAATATATTACGAAAGAAAGCCACAGAATCTTCCACTGCACAAACCTAAAATGTGGCAGCTCACACCCTGTCCTCATACAAATATGACTTGCCATGTGTTCAATGGCAAAATGTGCTAGGTTCAAATTGCCATGTTGAAATGCAACACAGAATTCAAAGAAGCGATGAAAAACATCTACTGAACAACCTGAAATTGCAACGCACACACTGACCTCATATCAAAAATGAGTTGCCATTTAGTACGGACAAATATGTTCAGATATCACAAGTCATCATGGCAAAACACGAAACTGGGTCTGCCGTACAATGAATTTGCCACATTATCCTGACTATAACATGGCAAGAGACATGTTGTGTTCAGACAAATACTTGCCACATGGAAAAGCATATATATGGCATCTGACACAATTGATGTGCAAATTAGTTTCCATGTTATACAACCAATTTGCCACATTATCCTGTCTACAACATGGCAACAGCCACAGTGTGTTCACAGTCTATTTGCCACAAAAATATGCTATCCATGTGGCAACTGACACAGTGTGTTCATAGTCTATTTGCCACAGAAATATGCTATCCATATGGCAACTGACACAGTTGATGTGCAGATTGGTTGCCATCCAGTGCAATTGGTTGCTGAAACTGCAGTGAATACATATTTACTACACTTTACCATGCCTACAGTGTGGCAACTATCACACTCATTGAGGAAATTAGTTGCCACATGGAAAAGCATATTTGTGGCAACTATCACAGTCATTCAGGAAATTAGTTGCCACATGGAAAAAGCATATTTGTGGCAACTATCACAGTCATTCAGGAAATTAGTTGCCACATGGAAAAGCATATTTGTGGGAAATATCACAATCATTCAGGAAATTAGTGCCATACAGTCATGATAGTTACTCAAACTACCATGTTTGCCTTCATACCGCAGTTTGAAAAACAACTAACTAGATCTAGGGTTCAATGGCAACTATAATGACTTGAAATTCATCCCTAAAATTCTCCCCGAGTTGATCGCAAATACCAATTCGAAGCAATGCCCGACTATCAGACAGAAAAATGACGACCCAATCCCAAGGCACAACCAGTATGTGTCTCCGATAGGCCGAACCACACCGGCGAGACCGCCACCGCGGCGGTGACGAAACTGCCCAGTGCCACCGAAAACGACAAGCATAAGGCTCCGCCGCCGGCGGGTATGCCGGCGCATCGCGAACCCGCCTGAATCTCGAGCGAAGCATCGAACACGGAGGGCGGGGGAGAAAAATGCAGGCAAGGATTATGAGAGTGGGAGCGAGCATTACCATCACTCTGTAGGCACTCCGGTGAAGCCGCTCCGGTCCGACGAGCACCACCGACGGCCGCGAAACGCCGTCGACTCTTCTGCCTCCGTCGTCGCCTTGATAGAGGCGAGGGTCCTGATCTTTCGATGAGATGATAACTATCGATTTGGTGGAGACGACCTTGACGATCCGACTACAAACATGCACGACGTTGCGCCTTAGCAATCGCTAAACCAATCTCCTGAGGTTACTGACGATGCCGGAAGCAAGGTCAGCCTGACCACGAAGGTCTATTCCTGCAAGCAATCGAAGAACGAGCAAGAATATGATAAAGCAATCTGAATATTGCAAATATATATGAGGTATTGATAATGGTGGGGATCCGTAAGCGGTCTTGGTCTGGTCGTTGGACACAAACGAAGTACGCGAAGTTGCAGCTATGGCGAACTTTTAACTAAACAAATCCCAAGGAAAAAGCTACTAGATGGATCTACTTATATAGGAGCAAGGGGTGGCGGCCAAGGAGGTGGGAGGACGTCCCAAGGCAGCCTAAAACTAACCCTAGGTCGTACAAGGCTCATGGGCCCAAGTGGAGGTGATGTAACACCTTTGGACTTGTAGTTTGACTCAGATTCTACTGCAGCATCAGATTGTTTCGTCCACAACTCAACGCTCCGGACGAATTTGAAGGTGATTCCAATTGGGTTGGAAAGTGCACGAAATCTAGTTTCCAACAAAAAAAGAATCACCCAATTCGGAGTCCGTATGAAAAACTTGTGTGCGTTTTGAGTTAGGTATGTCTGTGCAGTCCGAATCTGAATCCAGAACGTGAGAGACTTGGACTCTATCTTCTCTTGGGCCAAAAGTGACGTGAGAGAACTTTTTGGACAGCAAATAAACATCTCTTTCTTCCTTATCTTCATATGTGGATTGTACAAATGTCCCATACACCTGCAATTAGACAAAACACAAAAGTGTGTGAAGTATTTTTGTTCTGGATAACATAAATAGATTATTGAATAGTTTGCACTAGAAATCACCTGACAAATATGCATATATGCAATATTTTCGGTCATATCCAAGGTAGTCATGTCCTCATCATCCTCCCCTTCTTGAAAATAAAGCCGTCCTCGGCGTTGCTTAATCTGAAATGTGGCTAACAAAAGAGACAAGGTGTACATGTTGTATATGTATATGTCATCCATTTTTACTTCCCTTGATTTTTGCATATATGACACATGAATAGATGAGTAACTTGCATAGTTCATAAAATCTAAAGCCAAAAAATTAGCACAAGAAGTAGAAGGCATGAAAATATTGCAACTCAGTTTGCACATATAAGTGAAGCTCTTATTCATTTCAAAATATTGACAATGTTCATCATTAAACCATCCCAACATTGGTGAATAAACCTTACTTGCATCAAATTTACATGCTACAACATGCTTAAATAAGCAAACATGCAATAAGTCATTCAACACAGAATCATCACCAAGATTAGAGGTCATATCAAAATGATTAAACATTGGTTCTTTTGCATCAATAGTTAATTCAATGGGTGCACTCAAAATTGTTGGTATTTCAGTTGTTTGATCACATGGTGATAGAGGCGAGGGTGTCCCGATCTTTCGATGAGATGATAACTATCGATTTGGTGGAGACGACATTGACGATCCGACTACAAACGTGCACGACGTTGCGCCTTAGCAATCGCTAAACCAATCTCCTGAGGTTACTGACGATGCCGGAAGCACGGTCAGCCTGACCACGAAGGTCTATTCCTGCAAGCAATCGAAGAACGAGCAAGAATATGATAAAGCAATCTGAATATTGCAAATATATATGAGGTATTGATAATGGTGGGGATCCGTAAGCGGTCTTGGTCTGGTCGTTGGACACAAACGAAGTACACGAAGTTGCGTTGGCTAACTTTTAACTAAACAAATCCCAAGGAAAAGCTACTAGATGGATCTACTTATATAGGAGCAAGGGGTGGAGGCCAAGGAGGTGGGAGGACGTCCCAAGGCAGCCTAAAACTAAATCTAGGTCGTACAAGGCCAATGGGCCCAAGTGGAGGTGATGTAACACCTTTGGACTTGTAGTTTGACTCGGATTCTGCTGCAGCATCAGATTGTTTCGTCCACAACTCAACGCTCCGGACGAATTTGAAGGTGATTCCAATTGGGTTGGAAAGTGCACGAAATCTAGTTTTCAACAAAAAAAGAATCACCCAATTCGGAGTCCGTATGAAAAATTTGTGTGCGTTTTGAGTCAGGTGTGTCTGTGCAGTCCGAATCTGAATCCAGAACGTGAGAGACTTGGACTCTATCTTCTCTTGGGCCAAAAGTGACGTGAGAGAACTTTTTGGACAGCAAATAAACATCTCTTTCTTCCTTATCTTCATATGTGGATTGTACAAATGTCCCATACACCTGCAATTAGACAAAACACAAAAGTGTGTGAAGTATTTTTGTTCTGCATAACATAAATAGATTATTGAATAGTTTGCACTAGAAATCACCTGACAAATATGCATATATGCAATATTTTTGGTCATATCCAAGGTAGTCATGTCCTCATCATCCTCCCCTTCTTGAAAATAAAGCCGTCCTCGGCGTTGCTTAATCTGAAATGTGGCTAACAAAAGAGACAAGGTGTACATGTTGTATATGTATATGTCATCCATTTTAACTTCCCTTGATTTTTGCATATATGACACATGAATAGATGAGTAACTTGCATAGTTCATAAAATCTAAAGCCAAAAAATTAGCACAAGAAGTAGAAGGCATGAAAATATTGCAACTCAGTTTGCACATATAAGTGAAGCTCTTATTCATTTCAAAAGATTGACAATGTTCATCATTAAACCATCCCAACATTGGTGAATAAACCTTAGTTGCATCAAATTTACATGCTACAACATGCTTAAATACGCAAACATGCAATAAGTCATTCAACACAGAATCATCACCAAGATTAGAGGTCATATCAAAATGATTAAACATTGGTTCTTTTGCATCAATAGTTAATTCAATGGGTGCACTCAAAATTGTTGGTATTTCAGTTGTTTGATCACATGGCAAAGTCAAATTATCAACGTAGTCCTCTAAAATAGGTGGTGTGATCAAAGTAGTGGGTAGCTCATCAGATGGTGCATTCAAATTGACAAGGCATTCATCATTCTCATGTAGAGATGGAAGATCAGTACCTTTGTCATTACCTCTTATGATCAACTCAGATGATGTAGCCACTCTCGGGGGCGATGTGTCACATGATGGAGGTGATGTAGTCCTGACAACAACGGATGTGGTTGTCATAGTATGCTTAGTAGTTGAAGGAACAATCATATCAACTCTTGGAATGTGCACCGTGCGCTTGTTCTCCTCGTGGCCAACACGTCGTTTTATTTCCTGTTCAGCTTTGCAAGCAAGATGAAACAAATGGTCCATAGGATAACACTCTTCATGAATTAGTATCTCTTGAATATCACGGTTTAATCCTCCCCAAAATCTTGAATATCAGCTCTGATACCACTTGATAGAGGCGGGGTGTCCCGATCTTTCGATGAGATGATAACTATCGATTTGGTGGAGACGACTTTGACGATCCGACTACAAACGTGCACGACGTTGCGCCTTAGCAATCGCTAAACCAACTCCGAGAGGTTATTGACCACGCCGGAGCACAATCAACCTGACCACGAAGGTCTATTCCTGCAAGCAATCGAAGAACAAGCAAGAATATGATAAAAGCAATCTGAATATTGCGAGTATATATGAAGTATTGATAAAGGTGGGGATCCGTAAGCGGTCTTGGTCTGGTCGTTGGACACAAACGAAGTACACGAAGTTGCAATGGCTAACTTTTAACTAAACAAATCCCAAGGAAAAGCTACTAGATGGATCTACTTATATAGGAGCAAGGGGTGGCGGCCAAGGAGGTGGGAAGACGTCCCAAGGCAGCCTAAAACTAAATCTAGGTCGTACAAGGCCAATGGGCCCAAGTGGAGGTGATGTAACACCTTTGGACTTGTAGTTTGACTCGGATTCTGCTGCAGCATCAGATTGTTTCGTCCACAACTCAACGCTCCGGACGAATTTGAAGGTGATTCCAATTGGGTTGGAAAGTGCACGAAATCTAGTTTCCAACAAAAAAAGAATCACCCAATTCGGAGTCCGTATGAAAATCTTGTGTGCGTTTTGAGTCAGGTGTGTCTGTGCAGTCCGAATCTGAATCCAGAACGTGAGAGACTTGGACTCTATCTTCTCTTGGGCCAAAAGTGACGTGAGAGAACTTTTTGGACAGCAAATAAACATCTCTTTCTTCCTTATCTTCATATGTGGATTGTACAAATGTCCCATACACCTGCAATTAGACAAAACACAAAAGTGTGTGAAGTATTTTTGTTCTGCATAACATAAATAGATTATTGAATAGTTTGCACTAGAAATCACCTGACAAATATGCATATATGCAATATTTTTGGTCATATCCAAGGTAGTCATGTCCTCATCATCCTCCCCTTCTTGAAAATAAAGCCGTCCTCGGCATTGCTTAATCTGAAATGTGGCTAACAAAAGAGACAAGGTGTACATGTTGTATATGTATATGTCATCCATTTTTACTTCCCTTGATTTTTGCATATATGACACATGAATAGATGAGTAACTTGCATAGTTCATAGAATCTAAAGCCAAAAAATTAGCACAAGAAGTAGAAGGCATGAAAATATTGCAACTGAGTTTGCACATATAAGTGAAGCTCTTATTCATTTCAAAAGATTGACAATGTTCATCATTAAACCATCCCAACATTGATGAATAAACCTTACTTGCATCAAATTTACATGCTACAACATGCTTAAATAAGAAAACATGCAATAAGTCATTCAACACAGAATCATCACCAAGATTAGAGGTCATATCAAAATGATTAAACATTGGTTCTTTTGCATCAATAGTTAATTCAATGGGTGCACACAAAATTGTTGGTATTTCAGTTGTTTGATCACATGGCAAAGTCAAATTATCAACGTAGTCCTCTAAAATAGGTGGTGTGATCAAAGTAGTGGGTAGCTCATCAGATGGTGCATTCAAATTGACAAGGCATTCATCATTCTCATGTAGAGATGGAAGATCCGTACCTTTGTCATTACCTCTTATGATCAACTCAGATGATGTAGCCACTCTCGGGGGCGATGTGTCACATGGTGGAGGTGATGTAGTCCTGACAACAACGGATGTGATTGTCATAGTATGCCTAGTAGTTGAAGGAACAATCATATCAACTCTTGGAATGTGCACCGTGCGCTTGTTCTCCTCGTGGCCAACACGTTGTTTTATTTCCTGTTCAGCTTTGCAAGCAAGATGAAACAAATGGTCCATAGGATAACACTCTTCATGAATTAGTATCTCTTGAATATCACGGTTTAATCCTCCCCAAAATCTATCCATAAAATCATCTTCACTTTCTTCTAAAGAGGAATGCAACAAGGTAGTTTGTAAATCATCATAATATTTTGTTACAGTTTCACTACCTTGTTTTAAGTGTTGCAACTTCTTAATCATGTCACGAGTATAATAAGTAGGGACGAAAGTATGTCGCATGGCAAGTTTCAAATCATCCCAAGTAGTAGGTATATAATCAGGTGTAACCGACAATATTCACTCAACCAAACCAAAGCATAACCAGTGAAAGAACCAACTGCAACCTTAACCTTTTTATGTTCATTGAAATTATGGGAAGCAAATATTTTTTTTATGTCGAACTCCCATTCAATATATAAAGCAGGTTTAAAACGGCCTTTAAATGGTGGTATAGATACATTAACCTGATCATGTGCATTTGGATGTTTGTGCACCTCTCGTGACGGTTGTGGTATTTGCAAAGATGGTGGCACGTCTCCCGCGATCGACAAAGCCCATGAATTGACTCTGGATCCTGTCATGATTAGTAGAACAAGAAACAAAACCCAAAAATAATGTTCCTATAACTACTAGGATGTGGTGGTAAAACGCTCACAGTAAAGCAAATATCAATGTCTTACAAGTTCTTACCATGCAGCAGGCGGTGATCGGCAACCAGCGGTGTCAAGTAACTCCGAATATTGAGTAAAGCGATTGCCAGGGGAGCGTACGTATACACGGTGTAGAAATATGTGGAGCTGGGTTGGCTATATATGGTAGCAAAAGATTAGCAATAATCAATTCAGAGATGCAATGTTGAATAAACGCTCAACGACGGTACTGTGCTGGTCCTAGGCTAGACCGGACTAGAGACGCGAGCCTAGAACACTAATGAGGTCACGGCGTAGCACAACTAGCATCAATGAAGGATACTAAGTAGCTCTTGACAGCAAGATATAAGTGAAGATCACAACGGCAGTGAAGATAATGATGAAAAACAACTGCCAAGCAGGATATACAACAACTCTCTCTCCAACTTTCCTCTTGAAAAGTTTGAGACAATTTTCTGATAAATTCTTTCAAAGAATGCTACTAACTCAAGCTTTCCAATGCAAAAAGAATCACTCAATTCCGAGTTGATATGAGGAGTCAAAGAATTCTAAAACTGGCCTGAAAAATTGGAACAAGTTGTGTTCACGAACTTCGGAGGGCAAAAAGACCTATTTAGAAGCCGATTTTGAGGTGTCAAATATTGAACTAGCTTCTGCAACTATTTAGATGCGGCTCGTCGCTATCTTCAATTTAAGTACTCACGGAGCCAAAACGGACTTCGTATGAGGAAGATACACCTGTTTTACTGAATAGTGCGCAAAACAGATTCCAATCCGAATTCAGGTACGAGATTGATTCTAGATAGATCCAATTTTTTTCTTCTCTCTTTTTTTTCTCACGCTTTTTTTTTCTTCTCTCTCTTTTTCTTTCCTTTTTTTCTCTTTTTTTTCTCTATCTTTTTTTTCTCCCTCTTTCCAAGACAAACTAGATAAGATGCAGATTGGATCAGGCGAAGATGTGAATGACCTCAACTATGATTATGACAATGAACAGTGCATAGCACGTGGTGGAAATTAATAGATGGGATGGTGGACAGCGGAACGGATAATGATGCAGCGGCGGCGTGACTAATGTGAACAGAACTCGAAACTCTAAAGGAACTAGACACTAAGACCAGCAACTGACACGACGATGCAACCGATAATTCAACTATGCAAGCAATGAATAGAAAATTGCAAAGGCTCAGACTGGCTTGGATAAAGGATGAACAGATCTAACTTTTTTTTGTGGCTTTTTCTTGGACAATAGGTAAGAAAATAAATCTAATCTAAGAAAAACTGGAAATTCTCACCGAGCAACCTGAAAACTGATACCACTTGATAGAGGCGGGGGTCCCGATCTTTCGATGAGATGATAATTATCGATTTGGTGAGGATGGCTTTGACGATCCGACTACAAACGTGCACGACGTTGCGCCTTAGCAATCGCTAAACCAACTCCGAGAGGTTATTGACCACGCTGGAGCACAATCAACCTGACCACGAAGGTCTATTCCTGCAAGCAATCGAAGAACAAGCAAGAATATGATAAAAGCAATCTGAATATTGCGAGTATATATGAAGTATTGATAAAGGTGGGGATCCGTAAGCGGTCTTGGTCTGGTCGTTGGACACAAACCAAGTACACGAAGTTGCAATGGCTAACTTTTAACTAAACAAATCCCAAGGAAAAGCTACTAGATGGATCTACTTATATAGGAGCAAGGGGTGGCGGCCAAGGAGGTGGGAGGACGTCCCAAGGCAGCCTAAAACTAAATCTAGGTCGTACAAGGCCAATGGGCCCAAGTGGAGGTGATGTAACACCTTTGGACTTGTAGTTTGACTCGGATTCTGCTGCAGCATCAGATTGTTTCGTCCATAACTCAACGCTCCGGACGAATTTGAAGGTGATTCCAATTGGGTTGGAAAGTGCACGAAATCTAGTTTCCAACAAAAAAAAGAATCACCCAATTCGGAGTCCGTATGAAAAACTTGTGTGCGTTTTGAGTCAGGTGTGTCTGTGCAGTCCGAATCTGAATCCAGAACGTGAGAGACTTGGACTCTATCTTCTCTTGGGCCAAAAGTGACGTGAGAGAACTTTTTGGACAGCAAATAAACATCTCTTTCTTCCTTATCTTCATATGTGGATTGTACAAATGTCCCATACACCTGCAATTAGACAAAACACAAAAGTGTGTGAAGTATTTTTGTTCTGGATAACATAAATAGATTATTGAATAGTTTGCACTAGAAATCACCTGACAAATATGCATATATGCAATATTTTTGGTCATATCCAAGGTAGTCATGTCCTCATCACATATATGACACATGAATAGATGAGTAACTTGCATAGTTCATAAAATCTAAAGCCAAAAAATTAGCACAAGAAGTAGAAGGCATGAAAATATTACAACTCAGTTTGCACATATAAGTGAAGCTCTTATTCATTTCAAAAGATTGACAATGTTCATCATTAAACCATCCCAACATTGGTGAATAAACCTTACTTGCATCAAATTTACATGCTACAACATGCTTAAATACGCAAACATGCAATAAGTCATTCAACAAAGAATCATCACCAAGATTAGAGGTCATATCAAAATGATTAAACATTGGTTCTTTTGCATCAATAGTTAATTCAATGGGTGCACTCAAAATTGTTGGTATTTCAGTTGTTTGATCACATGGCAAAGTCAAATTATCAACGTAGTCCTCTAAAATAGGTGGTGTGATCAAAGTAGTGGGTAGCTCATCAGATGGTGCATATAAATTGACAAGGCATTCATCATTCTCATGTAGAGATGGAAGATCAGTTTTGTCATTACCTCTTATGATCAACTCAGATGATGTAGCCACTCTCGGGGGCGATGTGTCACATGGTGGAGGTGATGTAGTCCTGACAACAACGGATGTGGTTGTCATAGTATGCTTAGTAGTTGAAGGAACAATCATATCAACTCTTGGAATGTGCACCGTGCGCTTGTTCTCCTCGTGGCCAACACGTCGTTTTATTTCCTGTTCAGCTTTGCAAGCAAGATGAAACAAATGGTCCATAGGATAACACTCTTCATGAATTAGTATCTCTTGAATATCACGGTTTAATCCTCCCCAAAATCTACCCATAAAATCATCTTCACTTTCTTCTAAAGAGGAATGCAACAAGGTAGTTTGTAAATCATCATAATATTTTGTTACAGTTTCACTACCTTGTTTTAAGTGTTGCAACTTCTTAATCATGTCACGAGTATAATAAGCAGGGACGAAAGTATGTCGCATGGCAAGTTTCAAATCATCCCAAGTAGTAGGTATATAATCAGGGTGTAACCGACAATATTCACTCCACCAAACCAAAGCATAACCAGTGAAAGAACCAACCGCAACCTTAACCTTTTTATGTTCATCGAAATTATGGGAAGCAAATATATTTTTTATGTCGAACTCCCATTCAATATATAAAGCAGGTTTAAAACGGCCATTAAATGGTGGTATAGATACATTAACCTGATCATGTGCATTTGGATGTTTGTGCACCTCTCGTGACGGTTGTGTCATTTGCAAAGGTGGTGGCACGTCTCCCGCGATCGACAAAGCCCATGAATTGACTCTGGATCCTGTCATGATTAGTAGAACAAGAAACAACAGCCAAGCAGGATATATCAACAACTTTGTCTCCAACTTTCCCCTGAAAAAGTTTGTGCCGATTTTTTTTTCTTCTCTCTTTTTTTTCCTCACACTTTTTTTTCTTTCTCTCCTTTTTTTTCTCTGACTTTTTTTTCCTTTTTTCTCTCTCTTTTTTTTCTCTCTTTTTTTCTCCCTCTTTCCAAAACAAACTAGATAAGATGCAGATTGGATCAAGTGAAGATGTGAACGATCTCAACTATTATTATGACAATGAATGGTGGGTAGCACGTGGTGGAAATTGATGGATGGGTGGTGGACAGCGGAAGAGATAATGATGCAGCGGTGGCGTGACTAATGTGAACAGAACTCGAAACTCTAAACGAACTAGACACTAAGACCAGCAACTCGACACGACAATGCAATCGATAATTCAACTATGCAATCAATGAAAAGAAAATTGCAAAGGCTCAGACTGGCTTGGACCAAGGATGAATAGATCTAACTCTTTTTTGTGGCTTTTTCTTGGACAATAGGTAAGAAAGTAAATCTAATCTAGGAAAACTGGAAATTCTCACCGAGCAACCTGAAAACTGATACCACTTGATAGAGGCGAGGGTCCCGATCTTTCGATGAGATGATAACTATCGATTTGGTGGAGACGACTTTGACGATCCGACTACAAACGTGCACGACGTTGCGCCTTAGCAATCGCTAAACCAATCTCCTGAGGTTACTGACGATGCCGGAAGCACGGTCAGCCTGACCACGAAGGTCTATTCCTGCAAGCAATCAAAGAACGAGCAAGAATATGATAAAGCAATCTGAATATTGCAAATATATATGAGGTATTGATAATGGTGGGGATCCGTAAGCGGTCTTGGTCTGGTCGTTGGACACAAACGAAGTACACGAAGTTGCGTTGGCTAACTTTTAACTAAACAAATCCCAAGGAAAAGCTACTAGATGGATCTACTTATATAGGAGCAAGGGGTGGAGGCCAAGGAGGTGGGAGGACGTCCCAAGGCAGCCTAAAACTAAATCTAGGTCGTACAAGGCCAATGGGCCCAAGTGGAGGTGATGTAACACCTTTGGACTTGTAGTTTGACTCGGATTCTGCTGCAGCATCAGATTGTTTCGTCCACAACTCAACGCTCCGGACGAATTTGAAGGTGATTCCAATTGGGTTGGAAAGTGCACGAAATCTAGTTTTCAACAAAAAAAGAATCACCCAATTCGGAGTCCGTATGAAAAATTTGTGTGCGTTTTGAGTCAGGTGTGTCTGTGCAGTCCGAATCTGAATCCAGAACGTGAGAGACTTGGACTCTATCTTCTCTTGGGCCAAAAGTGACGTGAGAGAACTTTTTGGACAGCAAATAAACATCTCTTTCTTCCTTATCTTCATATGTGGATTGTACAAATGTCCCATACACCTGCAATTAGACAAAACACAAAAGTGTGTGAAGTATTTTTGTTCTGCATAACATAAATAGATTATTGAATAGTTTGCACTAGAAATCACCTGACAAATATGCATATATGCAATATTTTTGGTCATATCCAAGGTAGTCATGTCCTCATCATCCTCCCCTTCTTGAAAATAAAGCCGTCCTCGGCGTTGCTTAATCTGAAATGTGGCTAACAAAAGAGACAAGGTGTACATGTTGTATATGTATATGTCATCCATTTTTACTTCCCTTGATTTTTGCATATTGATAGAGGCGGGGGTCCCGATCTTTCGATGAGATGACAATTATCGATTTGGTGAGGATGACTTTGACGATCCGACTAGAAACGTGCACGATGTTGCGCCTTAGCATTCGCTAAACCAACTCCGAGAGGTTATTGACCACGCTGGAGCACAATCAACCTGACCACGAAGGTCTATTCCTGCAAGCAATCGAAGAACAAGCAAGAATATGACAAAAGCAATCTGAATATTGCGAGTATATATGAAGTATTGATAAAGGTGGGGATCCGTAAGCGGTCTTGGTCTGGTCGTTGGACACAAACCAAGTACACGAAGTTGCAATGGCTAACTTTTAACTAAACAAATCCCAAGGAAAAGCTACTAGATGGATCTACTTATATAGGAGCAAGGGGTGGCGGCCAAGGAGGTGGGAGGACATCCCAAGGCAGCCTAAAACTAAATCTAGGTCGTACAAGGCCAATGGGCCCAAGTGGAGGTGATGTAACACCTTTGGACTTGTAGTTTGACTCGGATTCTGCTGCAGCATCAGATTGTTTCGTCCACAACTCAACGCTCCGGACGAATTTGAAGGTGATTCCAATTGGGTTGGAAAGTGCACGAAATCTAGTTTCCAACAAAAAAAGAATCACCCAATTCGGAGTCCGTATGAAAATCTTGTGTGCGTTTTGAGTCAGGTGTGTCTGTGCAGTCCGAATCTGAATCCAGAACGTGAGAGACTTGGACTCTATCTTCTCTTGGGCCAAAAGTGACGTGAGAGAACTTTTTGGACAGCAAATAAACATCTCTTTCTTCCTTATCTTCATATGTGGATTGTACAAATGTCCCATACACCTGCAATTAGACAAAACACAAAAGTGTGTGAAGTATTTTTGTTCTGGATAACATAAATAGATTATTGAATAGTTTGCACTAGAAATCACCTGACAAATATGCATATATGCAATATTTTTGGTCATATCCAAGGTAGTCATGTCCTCATCATCCTCCCCTTCTTGAAAATAAAGCCGTCCTAGGCGTTGCTTAATCTGAAATGTGGCTAACAAAAGAGACAAGGTGTACATGTTGTATATGTATATGTCATCCATTTTTACTTCCCTTGATTTTTGCATATATGACACATGAATAGATGAGTAACTTGCATAGTTCATAAAATCTAAAGCCAAAAAATTAGCACAAGAAGTAGAAGGCATGAAAATATTGCAACTCAGTTTGCACATATAAGTGAAGCTCTTATTCATTTCAAAAGATTGACAATGTTCATCATTAAACCATCCCAACATTGGTGAATAAACCTTACTTGCATCAAATTTACATGCTACAACATGCTTAAATAAGCAAACATGCAATAAGTCATTCAACACAGAATCATCACCAAGATTAGAGGTCATATCAAAATGATTAAACATTGGTTCTTTTGCATCAATAGTTAATTCAATGGGTGCAATCAAAATTGTTGGTATTTCAGTTGTTTGATCACATGGCAAAGTCAAATTATCAACGTAGTCCTCTAAAATAGGTGGTGTGATCAAAATAGTGGGTAGCTCATCAGATGGTGCATTCAAATTAACAAGGCATTCATCATTCTCATGTAGAGATGGAAGATCAGTACCTTTGTCATTACCTCTTATGATCAACTCAGATGATGTAGCCACTCTCGGGGGCGATGTGTCACATGGTGGAGGTGATGTAGTCCTGACAACAACGGATGTGGTTGTCATAGTATGCCTAGTAGTTGAAGGAACAATCATATCAACTCTTGGAATGTGCACCGTGCGCTTGTTCTCCTCGTGGCCAACACGTCGTTTTATTTCCTGTTCAGCTTTGCAAGCAAGATGAAACAAATGGTCCATAGGATAACACTCTTCATGAATTAGTATCTCTTGAATATCACGGTTTAATCCTCCCCAAAAGCTATCCATAAAATCATCTTCACTTTCTTCTAAAGAGGAATGCAACAAGGTAGTTTGTAAATCATCATAATATTTTGTTACAGTTTCACTACCTTGTTTTAAGTGTTGCAACTTCTTAATCATGTCACGAGTATAATAAGCAGGGACGAAAGTATGTCGCATGGCAAGTTTCAAATCATCCCAAGTAGTAGGTATATAATCAGGGTGTAACCGACAATATTCACTCCACCAAACCAAAGCATAACCAGTGAAAGAATCAACCGCAACCTTAACCTTTTCATGTTCATCGAAATTATGGGAAGCAAATATATTTTTTATGTCGAACTCCCATTCAATATATAAAGCAGGTTTAAAACGGCCATTAAATGGTGGTATAGATACATTAACCTGATCATGTGCATTTGGATGTTTGTGCACCTCTCGTGACGGTTGTGGTATTTGCAAAGATGGTGGCACGTCTCCCGCGATCGACAAAGCCCATGAATTGACTCTGGATCCTGTCATGATTAGTAGAACAAGAAACAAAACCCAAAAATAATGTTCCTATAACTACTAGGATGTGGTGGTAAAACGCTCACAGTAAAGCAAATATCAATGTCTTACAAGTTCTTACCATGCAGCAGGCGGTGATCGGCAACCAGCGGTGTCAAGTAACTCCGAATATTGAGTAAAGCGATTGCCAGGGGAGCGTACGTATACACGGTGTAGAAATATGTGGAGCTGGGTTGGCTATATATGGTAGCAAAAGATTAGCAATAATTAATTCAAAGATGCAATGTTGAATAAACGCTCAACGACGGTACTGTGCTGGTCCTAGGCTAGACCGGACTAGAGACGCGAGCCTAGAACACTAATGAGGTCACGGCGTAGCACAACTAGCATCAATGAAGGATACTAAGTAGCTCTTGACAGCAAGATATAAGTGAAGATCACAACGGCAGTGAAGATAATGATAAAAAACAACTGCCAAGCAGGATATACAACAACTCTCTCTCCAACTTTCCTCTTGAAAAGTTTGAGACAATTTTCTGATAAATTCTTTCAAAGAATGCTACTAACTCAAGCTTTCCAATACAAAAAGAATCACTCAATTCCGAGTTGATATGAGGAGTCAAAGAATTCTAAAACTGGCCTGAAAAATTGGAACAAGTTGTGTTCACGAACTTCGGAGGGCAAAAAGACCTATTTAGAAGCCGATTTTGAGGTGTCAAATATTGAACAAGCTTCTGCAACTATTTAGATGTGGCTCGTCGCTATCTTCAATTTGAGTACTCACGGAGCCAAAACTGACTTCGTATGAGGAAGATACACCTGTTTTACTGAACAGTGCGCAAAACAGATTCCAATCCGAATTCAGGTACGAGATTGATTCTAGATAGATCCAATTTTTTTTCTTCTCTCTTTTTTTTCTCACGCTTTTTTTTTCTTCTCTCTCTTTTTCTTTCCTTTTTTTCTCTTTTTTTTCTCTATCTTTTTTTTCTCCCTCTTTCTAAGACAAACTAGATAAGATGCAGATTGGATCAGGCGAAGATGTGAATGACCTCAACTATGATTATGACAATGAACAGTGCATAGCACGTGGTGGAAATTAATAGATGGGATGGTGGACAGCGGAACGGATAATGATGCAGCGGCGGCGTGACTAATGTGAACAGAACTCGAAACTCTAAAGGAACTAGACACTAAGACCAGCAACTGACACGACGATGCAACCGATAATTCAACTATGCAAGCAATGAATAGAAAATTGCAAAGGCTCAGACTGGCTTGGATAAAGGATGAACAGATCTAACTTTTTTTTGTGGCTTTTTCTTGGACAATAGGTAAGAAAATAAATCTAATCTAAGAAAAACTGGAAATTCTCACCGAGCAACCTGAAAACTGATACCACTTGATAGAGGCGGGGGTCCCGATCTTTCGATGAGATGATAATTATCGATTTGGTGAGGATGGCTTTGACGATCCGACTACAAACGTGCACGACGTTGCGCCTTAGCAATCGCTAAACCAACTCCGAGAGGTTATTGACCACGCTGGAGCACAATCAACCTGACCACGAAGGTCTATTCCTGCAAGCAATCGAAGAACAAGCAAGAATATGATAAAAGCAATCTGAATATTGCGAGTATATATGAAGTATTGATAAAGGTGGGGATCCGTAAGCGGTCTTGGTCTGGTCGTTGGACACAAACCAAGTACACGAAGTTGCAATGGCTAACTTTTAACTAAACAAATCCCAAGGAAAAGCTACTAGATGGATCTACTTATATAGGAGCAAGGGGTGGCGGCCAAGGAGGTGGGAGGACGTCCCAAGGCAGCCTAAAACTAAATCTAGGTCGTACAAGGCCAATGGGCCCAAGTGGAGGTGATGTAACACCTTTGGACTTGTAGTTTGACTCGGATTCTGCTGCAGCATCAGATTGTTTCGTCCATAACTCAACGCTCCGGACGAATTTGAAGGTGATTCCAATTGGGTTGGAAAGTGCACGAAATCTAGTTTCCAACAAAAAAAAGAATCACCCAATTCGGAGTCCGTATGAAAAACTTGTGTGCGTTTTGAGTCAGGTGTGTCTGTGCAGTCCGAATCTGAATCCAGAACGTGAGAGACTTGGACTCTATCTTCTCTTGGGCCAAAAGTGACGTGAGAGAACTTTTTGGACAGCAAATAAACATCTCTTTCTTCCTTATCTTCATATGTGGATTGTACAAATGTCCCATACACCTGCAATTAGACAAAACACAAAAGTGTGTGAAGTATTTTTGTTCTGGATAACATAAATAGATTATTGAATAGTTTGCACTAGAAATCACCTGACAAATATGCATATATGCAATATTTTTGGTCATATCCAAGGTAGTCATGTCCTCATCATCCTCCCCTTCTTGAAAATAAAGCCGTCCTCGGCGTTGATTAATCTGAAATGTGGCTAACAAAAGAGACAAGGTGTACATGTTGTATATGTATATGTCATCCATTTTTACTTCCCTTGATTTTTGCATATATGACACATGAATAGATGAGTAACTTGCATAGTTCATAAAATCTAAAGCCAAAAAATTAGCACAAGAAGTAGAAGGCATGAAAATATTGCAACTCAGTTTGCACATATAAGTGAAGCTCTTATTCATTTCAAAAGATTGACAATGTTCATCATTAAACCATCCCAACATTGGTGAATAAACCTTACTTGCATCAAATTTACATGCTACAACATGCTTAAATACGCAAACATGCAATAAGTCATTCAACACAGAATCATCACCAAGATTAGAGGTCATATCAAAATGATTAAACATTGGTTCTTTTGCATCAATAGTTAATTCAATGGGTGCATTCAAAATTGTTGGTATTTCAGTTGTTTGATCACATGGCAAAGTCAAATTATCAACATAGTCCTCTAAAATAGGTGGTGTGATCAAAGTAGTGGGTAGCTCATCAGATGGTGCATTCAAATTGACAAGGCATTCATCATTCTCATGTAGAGATGGAAGATCAGTACCTTTGTCATTACCTCTTATGATCAACTCAGATGATGTAGCCACTCTCGGGGGCGATGTGTCACATGGTGGAGGTGATGTAGTCCTGACAACAACGGATGTGGTTGTCATAGTATGCCTAGTAGTTGAAGGAACAATCATATCAACTCTTGGAATGTGCACCGTGCGCTTGTTCTCCTCGTGGCCAACACGTCGTTTTATTTCCTGTTCAGCTTTGCAAGCAAGATGAAACAAATGGTCCATAGGATAACACTCTTCATGAATTAGTATCTCTTGAATATCACGGTTTAATCCTCCCCAAAAGCTATCCATAAAATCATCTTCACTTTCTTCTAAAGAGGAATGCAACAAGGTAGTTTGTAAATCATCATAATATTTTGTTACAGTTTCACTACCTTGTTTTAAGTGTTGCAACTTCTTAATCATGTCACGAGTATAATAAGCAGGGACGAAAGTATGTCGCATGGCAAGTTTCAAATCATCCCAAGTAGTAGGTATATAATCAGGGTGTAACCGACAATATTCACTCCACCAAACCAAAGCATAACCAGTGAAAGAACCAACCGCAACCTTAACCTTTTTATGGTCATTGAAATTATGGGAAGCAAATATATTTTTTATGTCGAACTCCCATTCAATATATAAAGCAGGTTTAAAACGGCCATTAAATGGTGGTATAGATACATTAACCTGATCATGTGCATTTGGATGTTTGTGCACCTCTCGTGACGGTTGTGGTATTTGCAAAGGTGGTGGCACGTCTCCCGCGATCGACAAAGCCCATGAATTGACTCTGGATCCTGTCATGATTAGTAGAACAAGAAACAAAACCCAAAAATAATGTTCCTATAACTACTAGGATATGGTGGTAAAACGCTCACAGTAAAGCAAATATCAATGTCTTACAAGTTCTTACCATGCAGCAGGCGGTGATCGGCAACCAGCGGTGTCAAGTAACTCCGAATATTGAGTAAAGCGATTGCCAGGGGAGCGTACGTATACACGGTGTAGAAATATGTGGACCTGGGTTGGCTATATATGGTAGCAAAAGATTAGCAATAATCAATTCAAAGATGCAATGTTGAATAAACGCTCAACGACGGTACTGTGCTGGTCCTAGGCTAGACCGGACTAGAGACGCGAGCCTAGAACACTAATAAGGTCACAGCGTAGCACAACTAGCATCAATGAAGGATACTAAGTAGCTCTTGACAGCAAGATATAAGTGAAGATCACAACGGTAGTGAAGATAATGATGAAAAACAACTGCCAAGTAGGATATACAACAACTCAATTTTTTTTTCTTCTCTCTTTTTTTTCTCACGCTTTTTTTTTCTTTTTCTTCTCTCTCTTTTTCTTTTTTTTTCCTTTTTTCTCTTTTTTTTCTCTATCTTCTTTTTTTTTCTTTCCAAGACAAACTAGATAAGATGCAGATTGGATCAGGCGAAGATGTGAATGACCTCAACTATGATTATGACAATGAACAGTGCGTAGCATGTGGTGGAAATTAATAGATGGGATGGTGGACAGCGGAAGGGATAATGATGCAGCGGCGGCGTGACTAATGTGAACAGAACTCGAAACTCTAAAGAAACTAGACGCTAAGACCAGCAACTGACACGACGATGCAACCGATAATTCAACTATGCAAGCAATGAATAGAAAATTGCAAAGGCTCAGACTGTCTTCGATAAAGGATGAACAGATCTACCTTTTTTTGTGTGGCTTTTTCTTGGACAATAGGTAAGAAAATAAATCTAATCTAGGAAAACTAGAAATTCTCACTGAGCAATCTGAAAACTGATACCACTTGATAGAGGCGAGGGTGTCCCGATCTTTCGATGAGATGATAACTGTCGATTTGGTGGAGACGACTTTGACGTTCCGACTACAAACGTGCACGACGTTGCGCCTTAGCAATCGCTAAACCAATCTCCTGAGGTTACTGACGATGCCGGAAGCACGGTCAGCCTGACCACGAAGGTCTATTCCTGCAAGCAATCGAAGAACGAGCAAGAATATGATAAAGCAATCTGAATATTGCAAATATATATGAGGTATTGATAATGGTGGGGATCCGTAAGCGGTCTTGGTCTGGTCGTTGGACACAAATGAAGTACACGAAGTTGCGTTGGCTAACTTTTAACTAAACAAATCCCAAGGAAAAGCTACTAGATGGATCTACTTATATAGGAGCAAGGGGTGGAGGCCAAGGAGGTGGGAGGACGTCCCAAGGCAGCCTAAAACTAAATCTAGGTCGTACAAGGCCAATGGGCCCAAGTGGAGGTGATGTAACACCTTTGGACTTGTAGTTTGACTCGGATTCTGCTGCAGCATCAGATTGTTTCGTCCACAAATCAACGCTCCGAACGAATTTGAAGGTGATTCCAATTGGGTTGGAAAGTGCACGAAATCTAGTTTTCAACAAAAAAAGAATCACCCAATTCGGAGTCCGTATGAAAAATTTGTGTGCGTTTTGAGTCAGGTGTGTCTGTGCAGTCCGAATCTGAATCCAGAACGTGAGAGACTTGGACTCTATCTTCTCTTGGGCCAAAAGTGACGTGAGAGAACTTTTTGGACAGCAAATAAACATCTCTTTCTTCCTTATCTTCATATGTGGATTGTACAAATGTCCCATACACCTGCAATTAGACAAAACACAAAAGTGTGTGAAGTATTTTTGTTCTGGATAACATAAATAGATTATTGAATAGTTTGCACTAGAAATCACCTGACAAATATGCATATATGCAATATTTTTGGTCATATCCAAGGTAGTCATGTCCTCATCACATGACAAAGTCAAATTATCAACGTAGTCCTCTAAAATAGGTGGTGTGATCAAAGTAGTGGGTAGCTCATCAGATGGTGCATTCAAATTGACAAGGCATTCATCATTCTCATGTAGAGATGGAAGATCGGTACCTTTGTCATTACCTCTTATGATCAACTCAGATGATGTAGCCACTCTCGGGGGCGATGTGTCACATGGTGGAGGTGATGTAGTCCTGACAACAACGGATGTGGTTGTCATAGTATGCCTAGTAGTTGAAGGAACAATCATATCAACTCTTGGAATGTGCACCGTGCGCTTGTTCTCGTGGCCAACACGTCGTTTTATTTCCTGTTCAGCTTTGCAAGCAAGATGAAACAAATGGTCCATAGGATAACACTCTTCATGAATTAGTATCTCTTGAATATCACGGTTTAATCCTCCCCAAAATCTATCCATAAAATCATCTTCACTTTCTTCTAAAGAGGAATGCAACAAGGTAGTTTGTAAATCATAATAATATTTTGTTACAGTTTCACTACCTTGTTTTAAGTGTTGCAACTTCTTAATCATGTCACGAGTATAATAAGTAGGGACGAAAGTATGTCGCATGGCAAGTTTCAAATCATCCCAAGTAGTAGGTATATAATCAGGGTGTAACCGACAATATTCACTCCACCAAACACAAGCATAACCAGTGAAAGAACCAACCGCAACCTTAACCTTTTTATGTTCATTGAAATTATGGGAAGCAAATATATTTTTTATGTCGAACTCCCATTCAATATATAAAGCAGGTTTAAAACGGCCATTAAATGGTGGTATAGATACATAAACCTGATCATGTGCATTTGGATGTTTGTGCACCTCTCGTGACGGTTGTGGTATTTGCAAAGGTGGTGGCACGTCTCCCGCGATCGACAAAACCCATGAATTGACTCTGGATCCTGTCATGATTAGTAGAACAAGAAACAAAACCCAAAAATAATGTTCCTATAACTACTAGGATGTGGTGGTAAAACGCTCACAGTAAAGCAAATATCAATGTCTTACAAGTTCTTACCATGCAGCAGGCGGTGATCGGCAACCAGCGGTGTCAAGTAACTCCGAATATTGAGTAAAGCGATTGCCAGGGGAGCGTACGTATACACGGTGTAGAAATATGTGGAGCTAGGTTGGCTATATATGGTAGCAAAAGATTAGCAATAATCAATTCAAAGATGCAATGTTGAATAAACGCTCAACGACGGTACTGTGCTGGTCCTAGGCTAGACCGGACTAGAGACGCGAGCCTAGAACACTAATGAGGTCACGTCGTAGCACAACTAGCATCAATGAAGGATACTAAGTAGCTCTGGACAGCAAGATATAAGTGAAGATCACAACGGCAGTAAAGATAATGAGGTGAAACAACAGCCAAGCAGGATATATCAACAACTTTGTCTCCAACTTTCCTCTGAAAAAGTTTGTGCCGATTTTTTTGTTTTTTTTTCTTCTCTTTTTTTTTCCTCACACTTTTTTTTTCTTTCTCTCCTTTTTTTCTCTCTATTTTTTTCTCCTTTTTTTTCTCGTTTTTTTCTCTCTTTTTTTCTCCCTCTTTCCAAAACAAACTAGATAAGATGCAGATTGGATCAAGTGAAGATGTGAACGATCTCAACTATTATTATGACAATGAATGGTGGGTAGCACGTGGTGGAAATTGATGGATGGGTGGTGGACAGCGGAAGAGATAATGATGCAGCGGTGGCGTGACTAATGTGAACAGAACTCGAAACTCTAAACGAACTAGACACTAAGACCAGCAACTCGACACGACGATGCAACCGATAATTCAACTATGCAAGCAATGAAAAGAAAATTGCAAAGGCTCAGACTGGCTTGGACCAAGGATGAATAGATCTAACTCTTTTTTGTGGCTTTTTCTTGGACAATAGGTAAGAAAATAAATCTAATCTAGGAAAACTGGAAATTCTCACCGAGCAACCTGAAAACTGATACCACTTGATAGAGGCGAGGGTCCCGATCTTTCGATGAGGATAACTATCGATTTGGTGGAGACGACTTTGACGATCCGACTACAAACGTGCACGACGTTGCGCCTTAGCAATCGCTAAACCAATCTCCTGAGGTTACTGACGACGCCGGAAGCACGGTCAGCCTGACCACGAAGGTCTATTCCTGCAAGCAATCGAAGAACGAGCAAGAATATGATAAAGCAATCTGAATATTGCAAATATATATGAGGTATTGATAATGGTGGGGATCCGGAAGCGGTCTTGGTCTGGTCGTTGGACACAAACGAAGTACACGAAGTTGCAATGGCTAACTTTTAACTAAACAAATCCCAAGGAAAAGCTACTAGATGGATCTACTTATATAGGAGCAAGGGGTGGCGGCCAAGGAGGTGGGAGGACGTCCCAAGGCAGCCTAAAACTAAATCTAGGTCGTACAAGGCCAATGGGCCCAAGTGGAGGTGATGTAACACCTTTGGACTTGTAGTTTGACTCGGATTCTGCTGCAGCATCAGACTGTTTCGTCCACAACTCAACGCTCCGGACGAATTTGGAGGTGATTCCACTTGGGTTGGAAAGTGCACGAAATCTAGTTTCCAACAAAAAAAGAATCACCCAATTCGGAGTCCGTATGAAAAACTTGTGTGCGTTTTGAGTCAGGTATGTCTGTGCAGTCCGAATCTGAATCCAGAACGTGAGAGACTTGGACTCTATCTTCTCTTGGGCCAAAAGTGACGTGAGAGAACTTTTTGGACAGCAAATAAACATCTCTTTCTTCCTTATCTTCATATGTGGATTGTACAAATGTCCCATACACCTGCAATTAGACAAAACACAAAAGTGTGTGAAGTATTTTTGTTCTGGATAACACAAATAGATTATTGAATAGTTTGCACTAGAAATCACCTGACAAATATGCATATATGCAATATTTTTGGTCATATTCAAGGTAGTCATGTCCTCATCATCCCACCTCCTTGGCCGCCACCCCTTGCTCCTATATAAGTAGATCCATCTAGTAGCTTTTCCTTGGGATTTGTTTAGTTAAAAGTTAGCCATTGCAACTTCGTGTACTTCGTTTGTGTCCAACGACCAGACCAAGACCGCTTACGGATCCCCACCATTATCAATACTTCATATATATTTGCAATATTCAGATTGCTTTATCATATTCTTGCTCGTTCTTCGATTGCTTGCAGGAATAGACCTTCGTGGTCAGGCTGACCGTGCTTCCAGCATCGTCAGTAACCTCAGGAGATTGGTTTAGCGATTGCTAAGGCGCAACGTCGTGCACGTTTGTAGTCGGATTGTCAAAGTCATCTCCACCAAATCGATAGTTATCATCTCATCGAAAGATCGGGACACCCTCGCCTCTATCAAGTGGTATCAGTTTTCAGGTTGCTCGGTGAGAATTTCCAGTTTTCCTAGATTAAATTTATTTTCTTACCTATTTCCAGTTTTCACACAGCTTGTTCCAATTTTTCAGGCCAGTTTTAGAATTCTTTGACTCCTCATATCAACTCGGAATTGAGTGATTCTTTTTGCATTGGAAAGCTTGAGTTAGTAGCATTCTTTGAAAGAATTTATCAGAAAATTGTCTCAAACTTTTCAAGAGGAAAGTTGGAGAGAGAGTTGTTGTATATCCTGCTTGGCAGTTGTTTTTCATCATTATTTTCACTGCCGTTGTGATCTTCACTTATATCTTGCTGTCAAGAGCTACTTAGTATCCTTCATTGATGCTAGTTGTGCTACGCCGTGACCTCATTAGTGTTCTAGGCTCGCGTCTCTAGTCCGGTCTAGCCTAGGACCAGCACAGTACCGTCGTTGAGCGTTTATTCAACATTGCATCTTTGAATTGATTATTGCTAATATTTTGCTACCATATATAGCCAACCCAGCTCCACATATTTCTACACCGTGTATACGTACGCTCCCCTGGCAATCGCTTGACTCAATATTCGGAGTTACTTGACACCGCTGGTTGCCGATCACCGCCTGCTGCATGGTAAGAACTTGTAAGACATTGATATTTGCTTTACTGTGAGCGTTTTACCACCACATCCTAGTAGTTATAGGAACATTATTTTTGGGTTTTGTTTCTTGTTCTACTAATCATGACAGGATCCAGAGTCAATTCATGGGCTTTGTCGATCGCGGGAGACGTGCCACCACCTTTGCCAATACCACAACCGTCACGAGAGGTGCACAAACATCCAAATGCACATGATCAGGTTAATGTATCTATACCACCATTTAATGGCCATTTTAAACCTGCTTTATATATTGAATGGGAGTTCGACATAAAAAATATATTTGCTTCCCATAATTTCAATGAACATAAAAAGGTTAAGGTTGCGGTTGGTTCTTTCACTGGTTATGCTTTGGTTTGGTGGAGTGAATATTGTCGGTTACACCCTGATTATATACCTACTACTTGGGATGATTTGAAACTTGCCATGCGACATACTTTCGTCCCTGCTTATTATACTCGTGACATGATTAAGAAGTTGCAACACTTAAAACAAGGTAGTGAAACTGTAACAAAATATTATGATGATTTACAAACTACCTTGTTGCATTCCTCTTTAGAAGAAAGTGAAGATGATTTTATGGATAGCTTTTGGGGAGGATTAAACCGTGATATTCAAGAGATACTAATTCATGAAGAGTGTTATCCTATGGACCATTTGTTTCATCTTGCTTGCAAAGCTGAACAGGAAATAAAACGACGTGTTGGCCACGAGGAGAACAAGCGCACGGTGCACATTCCAAGAGTTGATATGATTGTTCCTTCAACTACTAGGCATACTATGACAACCACATCCGTTGTTGTCAGGACTACATCACCTCCACCATGTGACACATCGCCCCCGAGAGTGACTACATCATCTGAGTTGATCATAAGAGGTAATGACAAAGGTACTGATCTTCCATCTCTACATGAGAATGATGAATGCCTTGTCAATTTGAATGCACCATCTGATGAGCTACCCACTACTTTGATCACACCACCTATTTTAGAGGACTACGTTGATAATTTGACTTTGCCATGTGATCAAACAACTGAAATACCAACAATTTTGAGTGCACCCATTGAATTAACTATTGATGCAAAAGAACCAATGTTTAATCATTTTGATATGACCTCTAATCTTTGATAGAGGCAAAGGTGTCCCATCTTTCGATGAGATGGTGGATTTCGCTTTGGTGGAAGTCGACTTTGACGATCCGACTACGAACGTGTGAGGACGTCGCGCCTTAGCAATCGCTAAACCAACTCCGAGAGGTTATTGACCACGCCGGAGCACGATCAACCTGACCACGAGGATCTGTTTCCTGCGAGCAAACGAAGAACAAGCAAGAAACTAAGATTGCAATCTGGATATTGCGAATATAAGATGAAAGCTTTATTGATCAAGATGGGGTTCTGTGACGCCTTTGTCTGGTCGTTGAACACAAACGAAGTACGCGAAGTTGCAGCTATGGCGAACTTTTAATCTAAACAAAACCCAAAGTCTAAACGATGCCCTAAGGGCTGTATATATGGAGGAAGAGGGGGGAATTTCGTGGCCCTTGGTGGAGGGGTCCGAAATCAACCCTATCTCTTGTTTCCCCACACATACGGACTCTAAAAATAGCCTATACTTATGTATTTCGAAATTACATGGGCCTGGCCCAATAATAAGGTGACGCAGCACCTAAAATAGCCTCGGGACGAAATTTATGAAGTGACATCTTGTATATTTCGTCCAAGGCTTCATGCACCCATTATGGTGGCTTCAAAGTCCTGAAATCATCACTTGTAACTCCGTTCTTGTTCCCCTTGCGCATGCCATCATCTCCATGCTTGTTCTTGCTCCAATGTTCATCCATCTCCAAGCTAGGCCCTTCATTTGTAAGCAAAACAAATGTATCCAATTTAGGCAGCATCATATTGTCATGAACATTAGAATTATTACCAAGAAACGAAAGTACCTGGTAATTTAGTTGGCGTGCACGAGCTCTAGTAATTGGTCCAGTATGTATAGCAGCAGGGGCTGTGGGTGTAACAATTGTATTGATGTCCTCATCATCCTCCCCTTCTTGAAATGAAGTCGTCCTCGACGGAAGTTCATCTTCCTCACCCAAATAAGGCTTCAAATCTGCAATGTTAAAAGTGGGACTAACCCCAAAATCTGCAGGCAGCTCAAGTTTATATGCATTATCATTTATTTTCTCTAACACCTTAAAGGGACCATCAGCACGTGGCATTAGCTTTGATTTGCGCAAATCAGGAAATCTATCCTTACGCAAATGTAACCAAACAAGATCTCCAGGTGCAAACACAACATGTTTTCTACCCTTATCTCCAGCAAGTTTATATTTAGCATTCATACGATCAATGTTTTCCTTAGTTAACTCATGCATTTTTAAAATCAATTCAGCACGTTGTTTAGCATCAAAATTAACCTTCTCCGAAGATGGAAGAGGCAACAAATCAATAGGTGCACGAGGTAGGAAACCATACACAACTTCAAAAGGGCACATCTTAGTAGTAGAATGCAATGAACGATTATAAGCAAATTCAATATGAGGCAAGCATTCCTCCCACATTTTCTTATTATTCTTCAAAACAGCCCTAAGCATAGTAGACAACGTTCTATTGACTACTTCAGTTTGTCCATCAGTTTGGGGGTGACAAGTAGTACTAAAAAGTAGTTTAGTCCCCAACTTAGCCCATAAACATCTCCAAAAGTGGCTAAGAAATTTAGTATCACGATTGATAGAGGCGGGGGTGTCCCGATCTTTCGATGAGATGATAACTATCGATTTGGTGAAGATGACTTTGACGATCCGACTACAAACGTGCACGACGTTGCGCCTTAGCAATCGCTAAACCAACTCCGAAAGGTTATTGACCACGCTGGAGCACAATCAACCTGACCACGAAGGTCTATTCCTGCAAGCAATCGAAGAACAAGCAAGAATATGATAAAAGCAATCTGAATATTGCGAGTATATATGAAGTATTGATAAAGGTGGGGATCCGTAAGCGGTCTTGGTCTGGTCGTTGGACACAAACGAAGTACACGAAGTTGCAATGGCTAACTTTTAACTAAACAAATCCCAAGGAAAAGCTACTAGATGGATCTACTTATATAGGAGCAAGGGGTGGCGGCCAAGGAGGTGGGAGGACGTCCCAAGGCAGCCTAAAACTAAATCTAGGTCGTACAAGGCCAATGGGCCCAAGTGGAGGTGATGTAACACCTTTGGACTTGTAGTTTGACTCGGATTCTGTTGCAGCATCAGATTGTTTCGTCCACAACTCAACGCCCCGGACGAATTTGAAGGTGATTCCAATTGGGTTGGAAAGTGCATGAAATCTAGTTTCCAACAAAAAAAGAATCACCCAATTCGGAGTCATGTCCTCATCATCCTCCCCTTCTTGAAAATAAAGCCGTCCTCGGCGTTGCTTAATCTGAAATGTGGCTAACAAAAGAGACAAGGTGTACATGTTGTATATGTATATGTCATCCATTTTTACTTCCCTTGATTTTTGCATATATGACACATGAATAGATGAGTAACTTGCATAGTTCATAAAATCTAAAGCCAAAAAATTAGCACAGGAAGTAGAAGGCATGAAAATATTGCAACTCAGTTTGCACATATAAGTGAAGCTCTTATTCATTTCAAAAGATTGACAATGTTCATCATTAAACCATCCCAACATTGGTGAATAAACCTTACTTGCATCAAATTTACATGCTACAACATGCTTAAATAAGCAAACATGCAATAAGTCATTCAACACAGAATCATCACCAAGATTAGAGGTCATATCAAAATGATTAAACATTGGTTCTTTTGCATCAATAGTTAATTCAATGGGTGCACTCAAAATTGTTGGTATTTCAGTTGTTTGATCACATGGCAAAGTCAAATTATCAACATAGTCCTCTAAAATAGGTGGTGTGATCAAAGTAGTGGGTAGCTCATCAGATGGTGCATTCAAATTGGCAAGGCATTCATCATTCTCATGTAGAGATGGAAGATCAGTACCTTTGTCATTACCTCTTATGATCAACTCAGATGATGTAGCCACTCTCGGGGGCGATGTGTCACATGGTGGAGGTGATGTAGTCCTGACAACAACGGATGTGGTTGTCATAGTATGCCTAGTAGTTGAAGGAACAATCATATCAACTCTTGGAATGTGCACCGTGCGCTTGTTCTCGTGGCCAACACGTCGTTTTATTTCCTGTTCAGCTTTGCAAGCAAGATGAAACAAATGGTCCATAGGATAACACTCTTCATGAATTAGTATCTCTTGAATATCACGGTTTAATCCTCCCCAAAATCTATCCATAAAATCATCTTCACTTTCTTCTAAAGAGGAATGCAACAAGGTAGTTTGTAAATCATAATAATATTTTGTTACAGTTTCACTACCTTGTTTTAAGTGTTGCAACTTCTTAATCATGTCACGAGTATAATAAGCAGGGACGAAAGTATGTCGCATGGCAAGTTTCAAATCATCCCAAGTAGTAGGTATATAATCAGGGTGTAACCGACAATATTCACTCCACCAAACACAAGCATAACCAGTGAAAGAACCAACCGCAACCTTAACCTTTTTATGTTCATTGAAATTATGGGAAGCAAATATATTTTTTATGTCGAACTCCCATTCAATATATAAAGCAGGTTTAAAACGGCCATTAAATGGTGGTATAGATACATTAACCTGATCATGTGCATTTGGATGTTTGTGCACCTCTCGTGACGGTTGTGGTATTTGCAAAGCTGGTGGCACGTCTCCCGCGATCGACAAAGCCCATGAATTGACTCTGGATCCTGTCATGATTAGTAGAACAAGAAACAAAACCCAAAAATAATGTTCCTATAACTACTAGGATGTGGTGGTAAAACGCTCACAGTAAAGCAAATATCAATGTCTTACAAGTTCTTACCATGCAGCAGGCGGTGATCGGCAACCAGCGGTGTCAAGTAACTCCGAATATTGAGTAAAGCGATTGCCAGGGGAGTGTACGTATACACGGTGTAGAAATATGTGGAGCTGGGTTGGCTATATATGGTAGCAAAAGATTAGCAATAATCAATTCAAAGATGCAATGTTGAATAAACGCTCAACGACGGTACTGTGCTGGTCCTAGGCTAGACCGAACTAGAGACGCGAGCCTAGAACACTAATGAGGTCACGTCATAGCACAACCAGCATCAATGAAGGATACAAAGTAGCTCTGGACAGCAAGATATAAGTGAAGATCAAAACGGCAGTAAAGATAATGATGTGAAACAATAGCCAAGCTGTTTTACTGAACAGTGCACAAAACAGATTCCAATCCGAATTCAGGTACGAGATTGATTCTAGATAGATCCAATTTTTTTTCTTCTCTCTTTTTTTTCTCACGCTTTTTTTTCTTTTTCTTCTCCCTCTTTTTCTTTTTTTTTCTTTCCTTTTTTCTCTCTTTTTTTTCTTTATCTTCTTTTTCTCCCTCTTTCCAAGACAAACTGGATAAGATGCAGATTCGATCAGGCGAAGATGTGAGTGACCTCAACTATGATTATGACAATAAACAGTGCGTAGCACGTGGAGGAAATTGGTGGATTGTATGGTGGACAGCGGATGGGATAATGATGCAGCGGCTGCGTGACTAATGTGAACAGAACTCGAAACTCTAAAGGAACTAGACACTAAGACCAGCAACTCGACACGGCAATGCAACCGATAATTCAATAATGCAAACAATGAATAGAAAATTGCAAAGGCTCAGACTGGCTTGGATAAAGGATGAACAGATCTAACTTTTTTTTGTGGCTTTTTCTTGGACAATAGGTAAGAAAATAAATCTAATCTAAGAAAAACTGGAAATTCTCACCGAGCAACCTGAAAACTGATACCACTTGATAGAGGCGAGGGTCCCGATCTTTCGATGAGATGATAACTATCGATTTGGTGGAGACGACCTTGACGATCCGACTACAAACATGCACGACGTTGCGCCTTAGCAATCGCTAAACCAATCTCCTGAGGTTACTGACGATGCCGGAAGCACGGTCAGCCTGACCACGAAGGTCTATTCCTGCAAGCAATCGAAGAACGAGCAAGAATATGATAAAGCAATCTGAATATTGCAAATATATATGAGGTATTGATAATGGTGGGGATCCGTAAGCGGTCTTGGTCTGGTCGTTGGACACAAACGAAGTACGCGAAGTTGCAGCTATGGCGAACTTTTAACTAAACAAATCCCAAGGAAAAAGCTACTAGATGGATCTACTTATATAGGAGCAAGGGGTGGCGGCCAAGGAGGTGGGAGGACGTCCCAAGGCAGCCTAAAACTAACCCTAGGTCGTACAAGGCTCATAGGCCCAAGTGGAGGTGATGTAACACCTTTGGACTTGTAGTTTGACTCAGATTCTGCTGCAGCATCAGATTGTTTCGTCCACAACTCAACGCTCCGGACGAATTTGAAGGTGATTCCAATTGGGTTGGAAAGTGCACGAAATCTAGTTGCCAACAAAAAAAGAATCACCCAATTCGGAGTCCGTATGAAAAACTTGTGTGCGTTTTGAGTCAGGTATGTCTGTTCAGTCCGAATCTGAATCCAGAACGTGAGAGACTTGGACTCTATCTTCTCTTGGGCCAAAAGTGACGTGAGAGAACTTTTTGAACAGCAAATAAACATCTCTTTCTTCCTTATCTTCATATGTGGATTGTACAAATGTCCCATACACCTGCAATTAGACAAAACACAAAAGTGTGTGAAGTATTTTTGTTCTGGATAACATAAATAGATTATTGAATAGTTTGCACTAGAAATCACCTGACAAATATGCATATATGCAACATTTTTGGTCATATCCAAGGTAGTCATGTCCTCATCACGCCTTCTCCCCTCGTCTTCTCCTCCAATCATCTGAAATGCGAAGTGGGTTGTGCGAGTAACTGTGGGGATGAGTAAATGGAACCGTGAGGGGGAGGGGGGCGAAGTGCGCGACGTGTTTGACGTCAACCACGGTCGGCGCATGGCGTGCGGGCGCATAGCAGTTCCACCGCAC
>NC_041393.1:314128402-314242831 GCF_002162155.2 Triticum dicoccoides
TCAATCCCTCGAATAGGCGGTAATCCCGGTGGCACGTCTTGTGGAAAAACGTCAGCGAACTCCTGCAAAATGTTAGTGACAGCAGGAGGCAAAGAGGAAGGCACGTCCTCGAATGAAAATAATGCCTCTTTGCACACAAAAGCATAGCAAACAGATTTGCTGAAATCTAGCTCATCAATATCAGATTTGGTGGCAAATAAACATGCACTTTTCAATTTAATTTCAGAAGCAACACTAGATGGTTTATTATTATGCTTCATTTGTTGCTCAAATTCTTTTGCCACAATCTGATTTTCACTCTTATTCTTCTCTTGTTGTGCTTTATTAGCTCTATTAATATCATCTTTCAAAATGGAATCAGGAGTCATAGGAAGCAAAGTAATATTTTTATCCTTATGAACAAGAGTATAGTGATTGTTTCTACCATGGTGTACAGAATTTTTATCAAATTGCCATGGTCTACCAAGTAATAAGGAACATGCTTGCATAGGTACCACATCACAATCAACATAATCAGCATATGTAGAGATACTAAAATGCACACGAACAGTACGTGTTACCTTAACCTTGCCGCTGTTGTTGAACCACTGGATGTAGTAAGGATGTGGATGTGGTCTTGTGGTGAGAGAAAGCTTCTCCACCATCTCCATGCTAGCCAAGTTGTTGCAGCTCCCTCCGTCTATTATGACGCGCACAGAACGTTCCTTCACAACTCCCTTGGTATGGAACAAATTGTGCCTCTGATTTTGCTCAGCTTGTGTGACCTGCACACTCAAAACACGTTGAGCAACTAAACATTCATACCTGTCAGCGTCTTCAGGAGCCATGTATTGCGTCTCATGATCAGAATCATCTCCACCATGTTCTTCACATGTAATAAGAGCCAAAGTCTCCTCATCATAGTCACTAGCGGACTCATATCCACCATCCGCGGTAGCAATCATCACACGCGGAGATTTGCATTCTCTCGCATAATGACCTCCTCCCTTACAACGACGACAAATAATATCACTTGTGTGCTGATGAGGACATCAATACAATTGTTACACCCACAGCCCCTGCTGCTATACATACTGGACCAATTACTAGAGCTCGTGCACGCCAACTAAATTACCAGGTACTTTCGTTTCTTGGTAATGATTCTAATGTTCATGAGAATATGATGCTGCCTAAATTGGATACATTTGTTTTGCTTACAAATGAAGGGCCTAGCTTGGAGAAGGATGAACATTGGAGCAAGAACAAGCATGGAGATGATGGCATGCGCAAGGGGAACAAGAACGGAGTTACAAGTGATGATTTCAGGACTTTGAAGCCACCATAATGGGTGCATGAAGCCTTGGACGAAATATACAAGATGCCACTTCATAAATTTCGTCCCGAGGCTATTTTAGGTGCTGCGTCACCTTATTATTGGGCCAGGCCCATGTAATTTCGAAATAGAAGTATAGGCTATTTTTAGAGTCCGTATGTGTGGGGAAACAAGAGATAGGGTTGATTTCGGACCCCTCCACCAAGGGCCACGAAATTCCCCCCTCTTCCTCCATATATACAGCCCTTAGGGCATCGTTTAGACTTTGGGTTTTGTTTAGATTAAAAGTTCGCCATAGCTGCAACTTCGCGTACTTCGTTTGTGTTCAACGACCAGACAAAGGCGTCACAGAACCCCACCTTGATCAATAAAGCTTTCATCTTATATTCGCAATATCCAGATTGCAATCTTAGTTTCTTGCTTGTTCTTCGTTTGCTCGCAGGAAACAGACCCTCGTGGTCAGGTTGATCGTGCTCCGGCGTGGTCAATAACCTCTCGGAGTTGGTTTAGCGATTGCTAAGGCGCGACGTCCTCGCACGTTCGTAGTCGGATCGTCAAAGTCGACTTCCACCAAAGCGAAATCCACCATCTCATCGAAAGACGGGACACCTTTGCCTCTATCAGTAGAATAATTCAGACTAGGCCCACTCAATTTTTCAGAAAAGTATGCAACAGGTTTGCCATCTTGTAAGAACACACCTCCTAATCCAATTCCACTAGCATCACATTCAAGCTCAAAAGTCTTATTAAAATCAGGAAGTTGGAGTAAAGGAGCATGTGTCAACTTATCTTTCAATACCGTGAAGGCTTCTTCCTGTGCGGTACCCCAAAGAAAAGGCACATCTTTCTTTGTAAGCTCATTGAGAGGTGCAGCAATGGTGCTGAAATCTCTCACAAAACGCCTATAGAATCCAGCGAGGCCAAGAAAACTCCTCACTTGTGTGACCGTTTTGGGCTGCGGCCAACTCTCAATAGCTTCAATCTTGGCTTTATCAACTTCAATTCCCTGTGGAGTAACAACATAGCCAAGAAAAGATACTCGGTTGGTGCAAAAGGTGCACTTCCCAAGGTTACCAAACAAACGTGCATCACGTAGAGCAATAAAAACAGCACGTAAATGTTCCAAATGTTCCTCCAAAGATCTGCTATAAATCAATATGTCATCAAAGTAAACTACCACAAATCGTCCAATGAAAGCACGTAAAACTTCGTTCATTAATCTCATGAAAGTACTAGGTGCATTAGTTAATCCAAAAGGCATGACTAACCACTCATATAATCCAAACTTAGTTTTAAATGCTGTTTTCCATTCATCTCCCAATTTCATACGAATTTGATGGTAGCCACTACGCAAATCAACTTTGGAGAATATTGTAGAGCCACTCAATTCATCAAGCATATCATCTAGCCTAGGAATAGGATGACGATAACGAATAGTAATATTATTAATGCCTCTACAATCAACACACATACGTGACGTGCCATCCTTTTTCGGCACTAGAATAATAGGAACAGCACAAGGACTAAGGGATTCGCGTATATAACCTTTGTCGAGAAGCTCTTGTACTTGACGCATAATCTCCTTCGTCTCCTCTGGATTGGTACGGTATGGTGCACGGTTTGGCAGTGAAGCACCGGGAATTAAGTCAATCTGATGCTCAATCCCTCGAATAGGCGGTAATCCCGGTGGCACGTCTTGTGGAAAAACGTCAGCGAACTCCTGCAAAATGTTAGTGACAGCAGGAGGCAAAGAGGAAGGCACGTCCTCGAATGAAAATAATGCCTCTTTGCACACAAAAGCATAGCAAACAGATTTGCTGAAATCTAGCTCATCAATATCAGATTTGGTGGCAAATAAACATGCACTTTTCAATTTAATTTCAGAAGCAACACTAGATGGTTTATTATTATGCTTCATTTGTTGCTCAAATTCTTTTGCCACAATCTGATTTTCACTCTTATTCTTCTCTTGTTGTGCTTTATTAGCTCTATTAATATCATCTTTCAAAATGGAATCAGGAGTCATAGGAAGCAAAGTAATATTTTTATCCTTATGAACAAGAGTATAGTGATTGTTTCTACCATGGTGTACAGAATTTTTATCAAATTGCCATGGTCTACCAAGTAATAAGGAACACGCTTGCATAGGTACCACATCACAATCAACATAATCAGCATATGTAGAGATACTAAAATGCACACGAACAGTACGTGTTACCTTAACCTTGCCGCTGTTGTTGAACCATTGGATGTAGTAAGGATGTGGATGTGGTCTTGTGGTGAGAGAAAGCTTCTCCACCATCTCCATGCTAGCCAAGTTGTTGCAGCTCCCTCCGTCTATTATGACGCGCACAGAACGTTCCTTCACAACTCCCTTGGTATGGAACAAATTGTGCCTCTGATTTTGCTCAGCTTGTGTGACCTGCACACTCAAAACACGTTGAGCAACTAAACATTCATACCTGTCAGCGTCTTCAGGAGCCATGTATTGCGTCTCATGATCAGAATCATCTCCACCATGTTCTTCACGTGTAATAAGAGCTAATGTCTCCCCATCATAGTCACTAGCGGACTCATATCCACCATCCGCGGTAGCAATCATCACACGCGGAGATTTGCATTCTCTCGCATAATGACCTCCTCCCTTACAACAACGACAAATAATATCACTTGTGTGCCCTGTTGATGCTATGGAAGAAGAAGAACGCTGTGTAGGCCCCGCAGGTGCGCTCTTGGCAGATAATGGTGGTTGTGCCTGTTTTCTTGTATCACGGCTGGAGGTGGCACCTGATGGAAGTGCTGGTGCAGTTGAAGTAGAAGATGCACGTGGTGTCCATGATGAAGGTCGACCTGCTGGTGGTGGTGCTGGTGGCTGCTCGTAGATCTGATTTTGATCAACCTCATCCTCATAATCACCCGCATACTCATCATCCTCCTGGGTACCAGCAGGAGCAGTAGCAGGAGCCAAAGAAGCACCAACAACAGTAGCAGCGGCACCAGAAGTTTGTCCTGTCTCAATAGGAACACGCTGTGCTCGTCCATACTGATTCGGAAGGGGGCGTAGTTGTTGTTGTTGCAGAGGTGCGACAGGTGCAGCCGGTGGTGGAAGACGCGCAAGCAGTTCATTAAATCTGTTATCGAGCTTTGTTTCGAACGTCTTCTCAAGGCCAGTGATCTTCTCCATGGCCTCTTCAAAATTGTTCAGCACATCTTGTACCTGTTCAGTCATCATTTGCTGAAACTTATCATGAAGCTCCTTGTTCGATAAGTTCTCCCAGTCAATCTCGTCGGCTTGTGATCCTGGCATGGTTAGCAGCAATAGAAACACACAAGAATATGATCCTACAGACTACTAAGAAGTGGTGGTGGTGTATCACAAATCCGTCAAGCAAATCTCAAATTCTTACCAGTTCTTACCCAGCAGCAGGCGGTGATCGGCAACCGTTGTAGTCAAAAACTCTCAAAGCTTGGATAGAGCGATTACCAGGGAGAGTCGAACACACGACGTAGATGTATGTGGAGCTGGGAAGGCATATAGTATGGTAGCAAAAAGGGTCAGCAATAATCAATTCAGAGATGCAAAGTTGAATAAACGCTCAACGACGGTACTGTGCTGGTCCTAGGCTAGACTGTGCTAGAGACGCGAGCCTAGAACACCAACAAAATCACGGCGCGGCACGTAAACAAGGGAAAAGCACACTCTGAAATTTTTCTTTTCGCTCTCTTTTTTTTTTTGCGCTCTTTTTTTTTTGCGATGTTTTTTTTTTTTGCGAAAAAGCACTATAATGGCGAGTGTCTCAAAACTCTTCCTAGGTCAAACTGACAGGATGGGCACGAAAATTTTTTTGTTCGAATTTTTTTTTTTCGACTGCCCGGACCCAAAAACTGGAAATGGGTCAAAAAAAAACTTCCTATAATGGCACCTGTCTCAAAACACTCAGAAACACCTAAAAATAGGATAGCCAGAAATTTTTTCGAAAAATGCGTTTTCGAAAAATTTTGGGCCTAAACGGAGCGTGGCTACCCGACTCCGGCAAGGAAACACGAATCGGAATCTAGATGGATCCCGAAACCTACTCCGGCAAGGAAACACGAATCGGAATCTAGATGGATCCCGAAAACAAACCTAATAAGCAAGGAACTCGGATTGGTGGTGGATATATGGTGGTGGTATATGGCAGCGGTGGTGGTAGCGGTGGTAGTATATGGATATGGATCGGTGGTGGTATATGGGCATGGATTGGTGGTGGTATATGGATACGAATTCGGAGCGGTGGTGGTAGATGGCAGGGGCGATGATGATGGTGCGGCGGCGGCGTGACAACTTATGACCAGAACTCGAAACTCTAAAAGACTAGACTCTAAGACCAGCAACTAGACCGACGATGCAACCGCAAATTCAACAAAGCAAAACCCTAAAAAGATTATGCAAAGGCTCAGATTGGTTCGGATATGATGAACTAACCCTAATTTTTTTTTGTGGCTTTTTCGTGGACTGTAGGTATGAAGAACAGACTCGATCTAAACTACGAAAAACTGTAAAATCTCACCGAGCAACCTGGAAATCTGATACCACTTGATAGAGGCAAAGGTGTCCCGTCTTTTGATGAGATGATGGATATCGCTTTGGTGGAAGTCGACTTTGACGATCCGACTACGAACGTGCGAGGACGTCGCGCCTTAGCAATCGCTAAACCAACTCCGAGAGGTTATTGACCACGCCGGAGCACGATCAACCTGACCACGAGGGTCTGTTTCCTGCGAGCAAACGAAGAACAAGCAAGAAACTGAGATTGCAATCTAGATATTGCGAATATAAGATGAAAGCTTTATTGATCAAGGTGGGGTTCTGTGACGCCTTTGTCTGGTCGTTGAACACAAACGAAGTACGCGAAGTTGCAGCTATGGCGAACTTTTAATCTAAACAAAACCCAAGGAAAAGCTACTAGATGGATCTACTTATATAGGAGCAAGGGGTGGCGGCCAAGGAGGTGGGAGGACGTCCCAAGGCAGCCTAAAACTAAATCTAGGTCGTACAAGGCCAATGGGCCCAAGTGGAGGTCATGTAACACCTTTGGACTTGTAGTTTGACTCGGATTCTGCTGCAGCATCAGATTGTTTCGTCCACAACTCAACGCTCCGGACGAATTTGAAGGTGATTCCAATTGGGTTGGAAAGTGCACGAAATCTAGTTTCCAACAAAAAAAGAATCACCCAATTCGGAGTCCGTATGAAAAACTTGTGTGCGTTTTGAGTCAGGTATGTCTGTGCAGTCCGAATCTGAATCCAGAACGTGAGAGACTTGGACTCTATCTTCTCTTGGGCCAAAAGTGACGTGAGAGGACTTTTTGGACAGCAAATAAACATCTCTTTCTTCCTTATCTTCATATGTGGATTGTACAAATGTCCCATACACCTGCAATTAGACAAAACACAAAAGTGTGTGAAGTATTTTTGTTCTGGATAACACAAATAGATTATTGAATAGTTTGCACTAGAAATCACCTGACAAATATGCATATATGCAATATTTTTGGTCATATCCAAGGTAGTCATGTCCTCATCACTGGTCCTAGGCTAGACTGTGCTAGAGACGCGAGCCTAGAACACCAACAAAATCACGGCGCGGCACGTAAACAAGGGAAAAGCACACTCTGAATTTTTTTTTTCGCTCTTTTTTTTTTGCGCTCTTTTTTTTTGCGCTTTTTTTTTGCGCTGCTTTTTTTTTTTGCGAAAAATCACTATAATGGCGAGTGTCTCAAAACTCTTCCTAGCTCAAACTGACAGGATGGGCACGAAATTTTTCGACCAATTTTTTTTTTTCGACTGCCCGGACCCAAAAACTGGAAACGGGTCAAAAAAAACTTCCTATAATGGCACCTGTCTCAAAACACTCAGAAACACCTAAAAATAGGATAGCCAGAATTTTTTTCGAAAAATGCGTTTTCGAAAAATTTTGGGCCTAAACGGAGCGTGGCTACCCGACTCTTTTTTTTTTCCGAAACCTACTCCGGCAAGGAAACACGAATCGGAATCTAGATGGATCTCGAAAACAACCCTAATAAGCAAGGAACTCGGATTGGTGGTGGATATATGGTGGTGGTATATGGCAGCGGTGGTGATAGCGGTGGTAGTATATGGATATGGATCGGTGGTGGTATATGGGTACGGATTCAGAGCGGTGGCGGAGAAGCGGTGGTGGTAGATGGCAGGGGCGATGATGATGGTGCGGCGGCGGCGTGACAACTTATGACCAGAACTCGAAACTCTAAAAGACTAGACGCTAAGACCAGCAACTAGACCGACGATGCAACCGCAAATTCAACAAAGCAAAACCCTAAAAAGATTATGCAAAGGCTCAGATTGGTTCGGATATGATGAACTAACCCTAATTTTTTTTGTGTGGCTTTTTCGTGGACTGTAGGTATGAAGAACAGACTCGATCTAAACTACGAAAAACTGTAAAATCTCACCGAGAAACCTGGAAATCTGATACCACTTGATAGAGGCAAAGGTGTCCCGTCTTTCGATGAGAAGGTGGATTTCGCTTTGGTGGAAGTCGACTTTGACGATCCGACTACGAACGTGCGAGGACGTCGCGCCTTAGCAATCGCTAAACCAACTCCGAGAGGTTATTGACCACGCCGGGGCACGATCAACCTGACCACGAGGGTCTGTTTCCTGCGAGCAAACGAAGAACAAGCAAGAAACTAAGATTGCAATCTGGATATTGCGAATATAAGATGAAAGCTTTATTGATCAAGGTGGGGTTCTGTGACGCCTTTGTCTGGTCGTTGAACACAAACGAAGTACGCGAAGTTGCAGCTATGGCGAACTTTTAATCTAAACAAAACCCAAAGTCTAAACGATGCCCTAAGGGCTGTATATATGGAGGAAGAGGGGGGAATTTCGTGGCCCTTGGTGGAGGGGTCCGAAATCAACCCTATCTCTTGTTTCCCCACACATACGGACTCTAAAAATAGCCTATACTTATGTATTTCGAAATTACATGGGCCTGGCCCAATAATAAGGTGACGCAGCACCTAAAATAGCCTCGGGACGAAATTTATGAAGTGGTATCTTGTATATTTCGTCCAAGGCTTCGTGCACCCATTATGGTGGCTTCAAAGTCCTGAAATCATCACTTGTAACTCCGTTCTTGTTCCCCTTGCGCATGCCATCATCTCCATGCTTGTTCTTGCTCCAATGTTCATCCTTCTCCAAGCTAGGCCCTTCATTTGTAAGCAAAACAAATGTATCCAATTTAGGCAGCATCATATTCTCATGAACATTAGAATTATTACCAAGAAACGAAAGTACCTGGTAATTTAGTTGGCGTGCACGAGCTCTAGTAATTGGTCCAGTATGTATAGCAGCAGGGGCTGTGGGTGTAACAATTGTATTGATGTCCTCATCAAGATGGCTAACGCCCACACGTGTGGGCGTTAACATTTCGATAACTGCCACACATGTGGCCGGAAAGGAGACGCACCACACGTCTCTAATGCAAATAGATTGCCACCTCATCGCATGCATGCATGCGAGAATCTTTTCGGATTTTCAGTTTTTAAAATGTTTTATCTATTAAATGAAAAATTCGATTAAAGATCCGTTTTCACCAATAAATCCCTCGTGACGAGATCTTCAAAACTAGATCTCATATCGATATGACGAAATATTTTTTTGGTTAAAAGTTGTGATGAGGAGCATCCTTCCATCATCCCCATGGACACTACTTCGACCACACAAGCTCCAAGAGGACCCATGACAAGAGCTAGAGCACGTGCCATCCAATCCGAGGTTAACTCTCTCCTTGTTGAACTTCCCTTTGACCCATTTGAGACATGGCTACTACCTCAAACGGTGACGATTTGCGTGCTTAGGTACCATGTAAGCAACCAAGGAGAAGGAACGGTGCAAGATGGACATCAAGATCAAGGAGGCATTCTGCCCAGCCTGGAAGGACCGGTACAACCGCCCAACAACCGCCCGGGCGGAACAACCGGCCGACTACCGCCCAACAACCGGCCTCCTTTCTGTGATCAAGCGCTGCAAGGCCGGTACAGCACCGGATGTACCGGTAATTCCCAAAAGACCGGTACTACCGGCCCAGAAACCGGTACAACCGCTGGAGCCCCGACGTCCATCTGCAGAAGCCAGCACCTGACCCCAACGGTAGTACCGCCTTCCTCGTCCGGTCCTTCCGCCCTGCATGAGTTACCAGCGGTACAACCGCCCCCATGTCCGGTACAACCGACCTGTCTGCGCACAGTGTAACGGGCCGAGCCCATGTACCCCTTCGACCTCACTTACCCCTTCGTGGCCCTAGACTATATATACTCCTCCACATCCTCCTAGTTAAGGTAGCATTGGTTTAGCTCATATTTGTGTGAGAGCCTTGCTCATCCACTCAGTTACTTCTCCTTGGAGCTCACGACCTCTTCGGAGAAGATCCCCCGAGCGGATTCAAGACCCCTTTCTAGGGAATACCATCAAGACCTCCGTACGGAGAAGAACAGTTCCTTTGTATCCTTACCTTTGTTGATTATGGATCATGAGATACCTTTTGCTTTCGGTGATCTAGCACTCGTGTGATTGATGCCGTGTCGGTTGAGTGTTTCTCTCGTTCTCCCCGTGTTTTCCCTCTAGTTCTTCTGCGTGTTCTTCGTGATTCCCCGTAGGATCCACTCCAAACGTGAAAGATCGTCACCAGAAGGTTCTGCCCTACATCATCTTGGTATCATGAGCCACGTTGATCAAGTTTTTGGAGCCCCTACCCCGTGTTTTCTAGCTTGATTTTGTTGTTTTCGTCCTAAATACGAAAATCCCCACCAAAAATAGCCCCATTTTTTTTGTGATTTGTTGGTTTGATGATGTTTTGTTGATTTTGATCCATGGATTTGCTTGGTTTCAAGTGGATCTAGCTTTCCCCCAAGTTTCCCCACTTCCCATCCACGAAATCGCTTCAATTTTGCCACCGAAATCATCAATTTCCGCCCCAAAATCGCGTCACAATACATACTGCGAAGAATCCCGTCTCGACCGGTACTACCGCCCATCCAAGCGGTACTACCGCTGAGTACCACAAGCGGTACTACCGCCCATCCGAGCGGTACTACCGCCCATGCCAGTTTCAGCATTCCCGGTTTCACCATTTTTACCATAACTTCCACATCCGGAGTCTGATTTTCGCATTCTTTAGCTCGTTGAGAAGCTATGGACATCCCCCATCCACCTAGTTGGACTACAACATCATTGGACACCATATAATTTTCCGAACATGGGCATCTTTGCCTAGGGCTTTCACCACATCATACGCTATACCACGTCCGCTTTCCGCTACCACCATTGTTGCTTTTGGTCTTTGAGAATTTGAGTTGTGGTTCCCGTGTCCTATTGTGTTTCGGCTATATAAGTACGGTTCAATGTCATCATCACCACCGCTCATCTTCACCAAGGACTCATCATCGCCAAGGACGGTAACCTCGACGACATCTTTGTCATACCTTGCAATTGCATTGATACACCACATGTCCCTACTTTTGCGTTGCTTACCCATCGAGACTAGCCATTGAGTATTGATGGCAACGTGACTTGTGCACATTAGTGATCATACTCCATAGCGTACATATCATACCAAAGTGGTGCATATCTTGGCATCAACTTGTGTGTCACAAAGTTGTCATCGCATACACAATTGCTATCTTGGTTCGTGAAGTTTTGCATGCGAAAAGAGCTCAAAAGTTAAAGAGCCAACAAAGCTTTTAAGCAAAGAGGAAAGATAAGCAAAGAGCTTATACGCAAGAACCATAGCATCATACTACATTAAGATTGTCACATAAGATCATCTTGGATCATAGTACCGAAATACCATACATATAGCATACTTGGGATAGAGATCGTTGCATTTCTGCCTAGTAGGTTGTGCACAAGCTACATATCCGCCTATTGTGCAATCGTGCTAGCGTCTCTCTAGTATTGTGCAACAAGAGCATTTTCGTGGATTCCACATTTTGGCTCACTTTTGGTTTGCACAATCCCACTTATCTATTTGTGTGTGTGTTTCCGTGTACCACTACTTGCTTGGTCTACTTGTTACATTTGCGAATTTGCGAATCTTTTTCAACATCTTTGAGTCAAACTAATGATTGCAATCAATTTTGTGCAACCATCCTAACCAAGCTCCGCCATAAGCTTTTACTTGTGTAGGTGTGAGAACCGACAAGAATTGGTACCAAAAGTGCTATTTCATTGTCCGCATTTGAGTGAACTTGATTCATCTTCAACTTCGGTCAAGGTACATTTGGTGCACATTCTTTTCTGTCTACCACTTACATTTTGCTTGGAATGATGGATAGGCCAAGTTCTTCTACCAATCCACCCCTCATCGAGAACAACAACGACATGTCATCATTCGTCACAAAGAGCCACCTATTTGGTGCTCAAAGGGCGTTACACCAAGAACAACAAGCAATGAGCGACCGCATCGACAGCCTTGCCACCGACTTGCGACTCTCCGAGCAACGTACAAGAGATTACTTCGACAACAAGTTCGACTCTCACAAACAAGAGAATGATGCAAGAATGGACGAGATCCGCGCCTTGATGAGGAACCGGCATCCTTCCACTTCTTCATCCTCAAGACGGAGCCGCTCGAGTCGACACTCCGACGACACCTTCTCCGACTCAAGTACACCATCATTGAACACTCTTCGACGAGCCACGCGTCAAGACCGTCATGCATCTCGCAACCCGCTACATGACAAGCATTCACAAGAGCAAGTCGAAGAGCAAGTCCCTCGTCCTCGATCAAACCAAGTCGCTTTTGCTCAAGCTCAAGAACGGCAACGACTACGGCGCCAAGAGGAAGAATGAGCGTGTCTACACCAAGAGGAACAAGACGCCGAGGCTCAATGTCTTTAGCGACAACAACGAGAAGCACAAGCTCTTGAGGCGCAACGTGCCCTTCAAGAATCAAGTCGAGCCATCGCCAACCGCAATCGCGAACGGCGCAATCAAGAGGAAGCTCTTCGAGAAGAAATCCAAGAGAGGAACTACCAACCACGTGTGCAACGTCAAGTTCCTCAAGCTCCTCCACAAGCTCGTCAAGCTCCACCTCAACCTCAAGTTCAACAAGAGCACGTTGATCATGGACTTCCTCCACGCCAAGAGCAACATGAGGATGATTATCCTCCATGTCAAGGACGTCATCATCACCATCTCCAACAACACAATGAAGAGCAACGCTATGGCAAGCTCAAGTTCAAAATGCCCAAGTTCAATGGAAGCAATGATCCCGAAGAGTACCTCTCATGGGCATTGAAGGTCGACAAAATCTTTCGTTTGCACAACTATGATGAAGAGAAGAAGATCGCAATGGCATCACTTGAGTTCCAAGACTATGTACTCATATGGTGGGAACAAGTCATTGAACGCCGACAAGCAAGAGGTGAACCTCTAATCACCACTTCGGCCCAAATGAAGGATGTCATGCGAGCACACTTTGTACCAACCTACTACAACCGCGATCTCTTCAAGAAGTTACAACTCCTCAAGCGAGGAACAAAGAGTGTTGAAGAATACTACAAGGAAATGGAGATAGCCATGATTCGAGCCAATGTCACGGAAGATGATGAGCAAACTATGGCACGTTTCTTGAATGGACTCAATCATCCCATCCAGAAGATTGCCGATTTCCAACCCTACTCCAACCTCATTGAGCTCGTGCATCAAGCTACAAAGGCGGAATGTCAAGTGCAAGATGACTTCAAGTATGCCAAGTACTCATCCAAGACCTACGGCTTCTCCAACCTCCAAGCTTCAACGACTACTCCAACATCTACATCAACCAAACTGATGTAGGGTGGAACCCTATGTGGACGATCTTTCACGTTTGGAGTGGATCCTACGGGGAATCACGAAGAACACACGGAAGCACAAAGGGGAAACACGGGGAAAACGAGAGAGAATCACTAAACCAACAAGGAATCAATCACACGAGTACTAGATCACCGACAACATAGAGTAACATATGATCCACAATCAACAAAGGTAAGGATACAAAGGAACCGTTCTTCTCCGTACGAAGGTCTTGATAGTCTTCCCTAGAAAGGGGTCTTGAATCTGCTTGGGGGATCTTCTCCAAAGAAGTCGTGAGCTCCGAGGAGAAGTAACCAAGTGGATGAGCAAGGCTCTCCCACAAAATTGAGCTAAACCAATGCTAACCCGAACTAGGAGTTTCTGGAGGAGTATATATAGTCATGGGCCACGAAGGGGTAAGTGGGGGATACATGGACTCGGTCCAATACACTATGCGCAGACAGGCGTCGGACGTCCGGTGGGTTCCGGCCGTCCGGAGGCTCGGGAAGGTCCGGACATCCAGCAGTCTTCGAACATCCGTAGATTTGGCTCGGGTGGTGAAGTACCGGACGTCCGGAGGGTTCGGTCGTCCGGAGGCCTGGGAGTCGTCGGACGTCCGGTCCTTGTCGGACGTCCGACCGCTGTAGCGTGTGTTGGCCTGGCGTGACCTTCAGGGGCCGGACGTCCGGGTTGTGTCGGTCGTCCGGTGGCTGTAGCTTCGAGCAGCTCCTTCTCTTGGTCCTTGTTCTTGGCATTCTTGCTAGCTCTTCCGTTGGATGTGGTGGCTCCGTGGCTTTCCTCTAAGTACCTGATCATGCATAGAACACACATTGGAGGTAGTAGCCATGTCTCACATGTAGAAAGTGAAGGTTCGGAAAGGAGCGAGTTCACCTTGTGTCCCATGGCGTATGTTCGACGTCTCATCATATGTCCTCTTGGGATTTGGAGAGTAGTCGGAGTGTACATGGGGATGAGCGTGGGATACTCCGCATCACAAACCTTCTCCAAGCAATGACGACAAGTCAAGTTACAAGAAAACTTCGGCAAGTTCAAGTCGTCTTCCTCCTACTACAAACAACTTCAAACCGCGTGCTTCATCATCTACTCCAACCGATGAGACCGTCAAAACAAGCTCCTTCAAGTGTTTCACTTGCGGCGGCCGAGGCCACAAGTCCTTTTAGTGCATGAACAAGCGCACCATGATCCTCAACGACGATGGTACATACGACTCCATGAGTGAAGAAGAGATGGAAGCTCTTGAGCAAGTGGCCATGCATCGGCGCGTGAATGAGGATGAAGATTATCAAGTCTTTTGTGATGAGGATTCGAGCCCTGCTCTCGTTGTCTCCAAAGTCTTGACTCTTCAACATCAAAAAGAAGAAGACCAACGATGCCACATCTTCCACACAAAGGCCAACATCAATGGAAGGTCCGTCAAGGTCATCATCAATGGAGGTAGTTGTCACAACTTGGCAAGTGAAGAACTATGCTCCAAGCTTCAATTGGTCAAGAGGAAGCACCCGCACCCCTACAAGGTTCAATGGCTAAGTGACTCCGACACTATACGAGTTGAGCATACGGTCCAAGTCTCCTTCAAAATTGGTGCATATGAAGACACTTTGGAGTGTGATGTGGTCCCAATGACAGTTTGCCACCTCCTTCTTGGTAGGCCATGGCAATTTGACCGTGGTGTCATCCACAACGGGCGTACCAATCACTATAGCTTCAAAATAAAAGGGAAGGAATATGTGCTACGACCTATCTCTCCTAGTCAAGTGATAGACGACAAGCAAGCCACCCATCATGAAGAGAAGAGTGAAAAAGTGACCCACCCAAAAGTGAGTGAGAACCACAAGCCAAACTTGAGCGCCTCTTCGCCTAGAGAGAAAAACCTCATCCTATTTGCCACCAAAAGTGAGATGAGAGAAGTGTGTGAGAATCCATCGAGTGTGATGCACTTTGTCCTTGTGTGCAAGGATGGAGAGCCAATATCTAACACCTCTCACGAGCTACCTTTAGTGTTTCAATCTCTTTTGCAGGAATTCCAAGATGTTTTCCCCGATGAGCTACCTCCGGGTCTACCTCCTCTTCGAGGCATTGAGCATCGAATCGACCTCATCCCCGAGCGCCTCTCCCAAACAAAGCTCCATACCGAGTCAATCCCGAAGAAACCAAGGAGATTCAATGGCAAGTACAACAACTCATCGACAACGGTCATGTACGTGAAAGCTTAAGCCCTTGTGCCGTTCCCGTTATACTTGTGCCTAAGCCCGATGGAAGTTTCCGCTTGTGTTCCGATTGTAGACCTATAAATGCTATCACCATTCGCTATAGGCATCCCATTCCTCGCTTAGATGATATGCTTGATGAGCTTAGCGGAGCCAACTTTTTCTCAAAAATTGATCTTAAAAGTGGCTATTATCAAATCTGCATACAAGAGTGTGATGAATGGAAAACTGCTTTCAGAACAAAATTTGGCTTATATGAGTGGTTAGTCATGCCTATGGGTTTATCGGAAGCTCCCGGTACTTTCGTGCGTCTTATGCATCATGTGCTTCGACCTTACATTGGAGTCTTTGTTGTGGTTTACTTTGGTGATATTCTTGTGTTTAGCAAAACCATGAAAGAGCATATTAATCATGTTAAATCCGTTTTGCAAACCCTTCGCAAGGAACGCCTTTATGCAAACTTGAAAAATTGCACGTTTGGTGTTGACAAAGTGGTTTTCTTGGGTTTTGTTGTATCTTCCAATGGTGTCCATATTGATGAAACTAAGATTGAGGCAATTAAAACTTGGCCCCAACCCACCAATTTGCAGCAAGTGCGTAGTTTTCTTGGTCTTGCAGGTTTTTATCGCCGCTTTGTGAAAAACTTTAGCACAATTGCCGCTCCTTTGCATGCCTTGAGTAAGAAGAATGCTCCTTTTGTTTGGGGATCTTTGCAATCCACCGCTTTTGATGAGCTCAAGTCTGTGCTTACTCATGCTCCGATTCTTGCTTTGCCCAACTTTGACAAAACTTTTGAGGTTCATTGTGATGCAAGTGGTACTGGAATTGGCGGCGTTTTGATGCAAGAAAAACGAGCCATTGCATATTTTAGTGAAAAACTCTCCGGTGCTCAACTTAACTATCCCATCTATGACAAAGAATTATATGCTTTAGTGCGTGTGCTACATGTTTGGGAACATTACCTTAGATCTCATGAGTTTGTCATCCATACCGATCATGAAACGCTTAAGTACTTAAAAGGTCAAACTAAATTGAACAAGTGTCATGCCAAATGGAGTGAATTTATTGAATCTTTCCCATATGTGATCAAGTACATTAAGGGTAAAGAAAATGTAGTTGTGGATGCACTTTCACGCATATGCACGCTTGTAACTAAACTTGAGTTGAATGTTATTGGTTTTGAGCATATAAAAGACTTGTATGAGCATGATCCTCCTTTTTCTACTCCTTATGTTAAGTGTTTGACACACATGTCTTGGGAACGATACTACATAAACGATGATTACCTTATGAGAGCTAACAAACTTTGCATTCCCGAGTCTTCTCTTCGTTTGCTCCTTTTGCAAGAGTGATAGAGGCAAAGGTGTCCCGTCTTTCGATGAGATGGTGGATTTCGCTTTGGTGGAAGTCGACTTTGACGATCCGACTACGAACGTGCGAGGACGTCGCGCCTTAGCAATCGCTAAACCAACTCCGAGAGGTTATTGACCACGCCGGAGCACGATCAACCTGACCACGAGGGTCTGTTTCCTGCGAGCAAATGAAGAACAAGCAAGAAACTGAGATTGCAATCTGGATATTGCGAATATAAGATGAAAGCTTTATTGATCAAGATGGGGTTCTGTGACGCCTTTGTCTGGTCGTTGAACACAAACGAAGTACGCGAAGTTGCAGCTATGGCGAACTTTTAATCTAAACAAAACCCAAAGTCTAAACGATGCCCTAAGGGCTGTATATATGGAGGAAGAGGGGGGAATTTCGTGGCCCTTGGTGGAGGGGTCCGAAATCAACCCTATCTCTTGTTTCCCCACACATACGGACTCTAAAAATAGCCTATACTTATGTATTTCGAAATTACATGGGCCTGGCCCAATAATAAGGTGACGCAGCACCTAAAATAGCCTCGGGACGAAATTTATGAAGTGGCATCTTGTATATTTCGTCCAAGGTTTCCTGCACCCATTATGGTGGCTTCAAAGTCCTGAAATCATCACTTGTAACTCCGTTCTTGTTCCCCTTGCGCATGCCATCATCTCCATGCTTGTTCTTGCTCCAATGTTCATCCTTCTCCAAGCTAGGCCCTTCATTTGTAAGCAAAACAAATGTATCCAATTTAGGCAGCATCATATTCTCATGAACATTAGAATCATTACCAAGAAACGAAAGTACCTGGTAATTTAGTTGGCATGCGCGAGCTCTAGTAATTGGTCCAGTATGTATAGCAGCAGGGCCTGTGGGTGTAACAATGGTATTGATGTCCTCATCATCCTCCCCTTCTTGAAATGAAGTCGTCCTCGACGGAAACTCATCTTCCTCACCCAAATAAGGCTTCAAATCTGCAATGTTAAAAGTGGGACTAACCCCAAAATCTGCAGGCAGCTCAAGTTTATATGCATTATCATTTATTTTCTCTAACACCTTAAAGGGACCATCAGCCCGTGGCATGAGCTTTGATTTGCGCAAATCAGGAAATCTATCCTTACGCAAATGTAACCAAACAAGATCTCCAGGTGCAAACACAACATGTTTTCTACCCTTATCTCCAGCAAGTTTATATTTGGCATTCATACGCTCAATGTTTTCCTTAGTTAACTCATGCATTTTTAAAATCAATTCAGCACGTTGTTTAGCATCAAAATTAACCTTCTCCGAAGATGGAAGAGGCAACAAATCAATAGGTGCACGAGGTAGGAAACCATACACAACTTCAAAAGGGCACATCTTAGTAGTAGAATTCAATGAACGATTATAAGCAAATTCAATATGAGGCAAGCATTCCTCCCACATTTTCTTATTACTCTTCAAAACAGCCCTAAGCATAGTAGACAATGTTCTATTGACTACTTCAGTTTGGCCATCAGTTTGGGGGTGACAAGTAGTACTAAAAAGCAGTTTAGTCCCCAACTTAGCCCATAAACATCTCCAAAAGTGGCTAAGAAATTTAGTATCACGATCTGAAACAATAGTATTTGGCACACCATGCAAGCGAATAATTTCACGAAAGAACAAATCAGCAACATTAATAGCATCATCACTTTTATGACATGGTATAAAGTGTGCCATTTTCGAGAATCTATCCACGACAACAAATATGCTATCCCTCCCCTTCTTTGTTCGAGGTAAACCTAAAACAAAGTCCATAGATATATCCTCCCAAGGAACACTAGGTACAGGCAAAGGCATATATAAACCATAAGGATTGAGTCGTGACTTAGCTTTTTGACATGTAGTGCATCGAGCAATAAAACGCTCAACATCCCGTCTCATCTTTGGCCAAAAGAAATGTGTAGCAAGTACGTCCTCCGTCTTCTTCACGCCAAAGTGTCCCATTAATCCTCCTCCATGCGCCTCCTGCAACAACAAAAGACGAACGGAGCTAGCTGGAATGCACAGCTTGTTAGCACGAAACACAAATCCATCATTAACAACAAACTTGTTCCACATTCTTCCTTCTTTACAATTCTGCATTACATCTTTCAAATCAGCATCATGCACATATTGATCTTTGATGGTCTCCAAACCAAATATTTTGAAGTCAAGTTGTGAAAGCATAGTATAGCGACGAGACAATGCATCAGCAATAACATTTTCTTTTCCCTTCTTGTGTTTAATGACATAAGGGAAAGTCTCAATGAATTCAACCCATTTAGCATGTCTACGATTCAGTTTAGCTTGACTTTTAATATGTTTCAAAGATTCATGATCAGAATGTATAACAAATTCTTTGGGCCATAAATAATGTTGCCATGTTTCTAAAGTCCGAACAAGAGCATATAATTCTTTATCATAAGTAGAATAATTCAGACTAGGCCCACTCAATTTTTCAGAAAAGTATGCAACAGGTTTGCCATCTTGTAACAACACACCTCCTAATCCAATTCCACTAGCATCACATTCAAGCTCAAAAGTCTTATTAAAATCAGGAAGTTGGAGTAAAGGAGCATGTGTCAACTTATCTTTCAATACCGTGAAGGCTTCTTCCTGTGCAGTACCCCAAAGAAAAGTCACATCTTTCTTTGTAAGCTCATTGAGAGGTGCAGCAATGGTGCTGAAATCTCTCACAAAACGCCTATAGAATCCAGCGAGGCCAAGAAAACTCCTCACTTGTGTGACCGTTTTGGGCTGCGGCCAACTCTCAATAGCTTCAATCTTGGCTTTATCAACTTCAATTCCCTGTGGAGTAACAACATAGCCAAGAAAAGATACTCGGTCGGTGCAAAAGGTGCACTTCCCAAGGTTACCAAACAAACGTGCATCACGTAGAGCAATAAAAACAGCACGTAAATGTTCCAAATGTTCTTCCAAAGATCTGCTATAAATCAATATGTCATCAAAGTAAACTACCACAAATCGTCCAATGAAAGCACGTAAAACTTCGTTCATTAATCTCATGAAAGTACTAGGTGCATTAGTTAACCCAAAAGGCATGACTAACCACTCATATAATCCAAACTTAGTTTTAAATGTTGTTTTCCATTCATCTCCCAATTTCATACGAATTTGATGGTAGCCACTACGCAAATCAACTTTGGAGAATACTATAGAGCCACTCAATTCATCAAGCATATCATCTAGCCTAGGAATAGGATGACGATAACGAATAGTAATATTATTAATGCCTCTACAATCAACACACATACGTGATGTACCATCCTTTTTCGGCACTAGAATAATAGGAACAGCACAAGGACTAAGGGATTCGCGTATATAACCTTTGTCGAGAAGCTCTTGTACTTGACGCATAATCTCCTTCGTCTCCTCTGGATTGGTACGGTATGGTGCACGGTTTGGCAGTGAAGCACCGGGAATTAAGTCAATCTGATGCTCAATCCCTCGAATAGGCGGTAATCCCGGTGGCACGTCTTGTGGAAAAACGTCAGCGAACTCCTGCAAAATGTTAGTGACAGCAGGAGGCAAAGAGGAAGGCACGTCCTCGAATGAAAATAATGCCTCTTTGCACACAAAAGCATAGCAAACAGATTTGCTGAAATCTAGCTCCTCAATATCAGATTTGGTGGCAAATAAACATGCACTTTTCAATTTAATTTCAGAAGCAACACTAGATGGTTTATTATTAGGCTTTATTTGTTGCTCAAATTCTTTTGCCACAATCTGATTTTCACTCTTATTCTTCTCCTGTTGTGCTTTATTAGCTCTATTAATATCATCTTTCAAAATGGAATCAGGAGTCATAGGAAGCAAAGTAATATTTTTATCCTTATGAACAAGAGTATAGTGATTGTTTCTACCATGGTGTACAAAATTTTTATCAAATTGCCATGGTCTACCAAGTAATAAGGAACATGCTTGCATAGGTACCACATCACAATCAACATAATCAGCATATGTAGAGATGCTAAAATGCACACGAACAGTACGTGTTACCTTAACCTTGCCGCTGTTGTTGAACCATTGGATGTAGTAAGGATGTGGATGTGGTCTTGTGGTGAGAGAAAGCTTCTCCACCATCTCCATGCTAGCCAAGTTGTTGCAGCTCCCTCCGTCTATTATGACGCACACAGAACGTTCCTTCACAACTCCCTTGGTATGGAACAAATTGTGCCTCTGATTTTGCTCAGCTTGTGTGACCTGCACACTCAAAACACGTTGAGCAACTAAACATTCATACCTGTCAGCGTCTTCAGGAGCCATGTATTGCGTCTCATGATCAGAATCATCTCCACCATGTTCTTCACGTGTGATAAGAGCCAATGTCTCCTCATCATAGTCACTAGCGGACTCATATCCACCATCCGCAGTAGCAATCATCACACGCGGAGATTTGCATTCCCTCGCATAATGACCTCCTCCCTTACAACGACGACAAATAATATCACTTGTGTGCCCTGTTGATGCCATGGAAGAAGAAGAACGCTGTGCAGGCCCCGCAGGTGCGCTCTTGGCAGATAATGGTGGTTGTGCCTGTTTTCTTGTATCATGGCTGGAGGTGGCACCGGATGGAGGTGCTGGTGCAGTTGAAGTAGAAGATGCACGTGGTGTCCATGATGAAGATCGGCCTGCAGAAAAGTTAGTTCGCCCCAATGCTTGTCGATCCTGCACTTCACGTTCAGCTTTACAAGCAAGATGGAATAAACGAGTGATATTAGTATACTCCTTATAGTCTAGAATGGTCTGAATCTCTCTATTTAATCCACCCAGAAAACGTGCAAGCATAGCTTCATTCTCCTCAACAATACCACATCTAATCATGCCAGTTTGTAATTCCTGATAATATTCTTCTACAGAATTTTTCCCTTGTCTTAAACGCTGCAATTTTTGAAGCAATTCACGTTGATAATATGGTGGAACCCAACGCGTACGCATAACAGTTTTCAAAGCAGCCCAAGTAGTTGGAATAGGATATAATCTACAATGTTCAGACCACCATACACATGCAAAACTAGTGAAAGCACAAACGGCAGCAGCAACTCGTCTCTCCTCAGGATATTGTAAACATGTAAATCGTTGTTCAGTTTCTAACTCCCAAGTAAGATATATATCAGGAACATATCTACCCTCAAATGGTGGAATATTCAATTTCAGTTTAGGAATATGGACATCATCTCGTACCTGAGGTGGTGGTGCAGGCCTACCATTACGAATATATACCTGAGGTCGACCTGCTGGTGGTGGTACAGGTGGCTGCACGTAGTGTTGATTTTGATCAACCTCATCCTCATAATCTCCCACATAATCATCCTCCTCCGCATCAGCAGCAGGAGCCACAGAAGTATCAACAGCAGCACCAACAGTTTGGCCAAACGCAAGAGGAACACGGCTTGCTCGGCGGAGGTCTGCTTCGCGATGTGGAGGTAGTCGTCGTTGTTGTTGTTGGAGAGGTGCGTTGATAGAGGCAAAGGTGTCCCGTCTTTCGATGAGATGGTGGATTTCGCTTTGGTGGAAGTCGACTTTGACGATCCGACTACGAACGTGCAAGGACGTCGCGCCTTAGCAATCGCTAAACCAACTCCGAGAGGTTATTGACCACGCCGGAGCACGATCAACCTGACCACGAGGGTCTGTTTCCTGCGAGCAAACGAAGAACAAGCAAGAAACTAAGATTGCAATCTGGATATTGCGAATATAAGATGAAAGCTTTATTGATCAAGGTGGGGTTCTGTGACGCCTTTGTCTGGTCGTTGAACACAAACGAAGTACGCGAAGTTGCAGCTATGGCGAACTTTTAATCTAAACAAAACCCAAGGTCTAAATGATGCCCTAAGGGCTGTATATATGGAGGAAGAGGGGGTGGATTTCGTGGCCCTTGGTGGAGGGGTCCGAAATCAACCCTATCTCTTGTTTCCCCACACATACGGACTCTAAAAATAGCCTATACTTATGTATTTAGAAATTACATGGGCCTGGCCCAATAATAAGGTGACGCAGCACCTAAAATAGCCTCGGGACGAAATTTATGAAGTGGCATCTTGTATATTTCGTCCAAGGCTTCATGCACACATTATGGTGGCTTCAAAGTCCTGAAATCATCACTTGTAACTCCGTTCTTGTTCCCCTTGCGCATGCCATCATCTCCATGCTTGTTCTTGCTCCAATGTTCATCCTTCTCCAAGCTAGGCCCTTCATTTGTAAGCAAAACAAATGTATCCAATTTAGGCAGCATCATATTCTCATGAACATTAGAATCATTACCAAGAAACGAAAGTACCTGATAATTTAGTTGGCGTGCACGAGCTCTAGTAATTGGTCCAGTATGTATAGCAGCAGGGGCTGTGGGTGTAACAATTGTATTGATGTCCTCATCACATACTTTTCTGAAAAATTGAGTGGGCCTAGTCTGAATTATTCTACTTATGATAAAGAATTATATGCTCTTATTCGGACTTTAGAAACATGGCAACATTATTTATGGCCCAAAGAATTTGTTATACATTCTGATCATGAATCTTTGAAACATATTAAAAGTCAAGCTAAACTGAATCGTAGACATGCTAAATGGGTTGAATTCATTGAGACTTTTCCTTATGTCATTAAACACAAGAAGGGAAAAGAAAATGTTATTGCTGATGCATTGTCTCGCCGCTATACTATGCTTTCACAACTTGACTTCAAAATATTTGGTTTGGAGACCATCAAAGATCAATATGTGCATGATGCTGATTTTAAAGATGTAATGCAGAATTGTAAAGAAGGAAGAATGTGGAACAAGTTCGTCGTTAACGATGGATTTGTGTTTCCTGCTAACAAGCTATGCATTCCAGCTAGCTCCGTTCGTCTTTTGTTGTTGCAGGAGGCGCATGGAGGAGGATTAATGGGACACTTTGGCGTGAAGAAGACGGAGGACGTACTTGCTACACATTTCTTTTGGCCAAAGATGAGACGGGATGTTGAGCGTTTTATTGCTCGCTGCACTACATGTCAAAAAGCTAAGTCACGACTCAATCCTTATGGTTTATATATGCCTTTGCCTGTACCTAGTGTTCCTTGGGAGGATATATCTATGGACTTTGTTTTAGGTTTACCTCGAACAAAGAAGGGGAGGGATAGCATATTTGTTGTCGTGGATAGATTCTCGAAAATGGCACACTTTATACCATGTCATAAAAGTGATGATGCTGTTAATGTTGCTGATTTGTTCTTTCGTGAAATTATTCGCTTGCCTGGTGTGCCAAATACTATTGTTTCAGATCGTGATACTAAATTTCTTAGCCACTTTTGGAGATGTTTATGGGCTAAGTTGGGGACTAAACTGCTTTTTAGTACTACTTGTCACCCCCAAACTGATGGCCAAACTGAAGTAGTCAATAGAACATTGTCTACTATGCTTAGGGCTGTTTTGAAGAGTAATAAGAAAATGTGGGAGGAATGCTTGCCTCATATTGAATTTGCTTATAATCGTTCATTGCATTCTACTACTAAGATGTGCCCTTTTGAAGTTGTGTATGGTTTCCTACCTCGTGCACCTATTGATTTGTTGCCTCTTCCATCTTCGGAGAAGGTTAATTTTGATGCTAAACAACGTGCTGAATTGATTTTAAAAATGCATGAGTTAACTAAGGAAAACATTGAGCGTATGAATGCCAAATATAAACTTGCTGGAGATAAGGGTAGAAAACATGTTGTGTTTGCACCTGGAGATCTTGTTTGGTTACATTTGCGTAAGGATAGATTTCCTGATTTGCGCAAATCAAAGCTCATGCCACGGGATGATGGTCCCTTTAAGGTGTTAGAGAAAATAAATGATAATGCATATAAACTTGAGCTGCCTGCAGATTTTGGGGTTAGTCCCACTTTTAACATTGCAGATTTGAAGCCTTATTTGGGTGAGGAAGATGAGTTTTCGTCGAGGACGACTTCATTTCAAGAAGGGGAGGATGATGAGGACATCAATACCATTGTTACACCCACAGGCCCTGCTGCTATACATACTGGACCAATTACTAGAGCTCGCGCACGCCAACTAAATTACCAGGTACTTTCGTTTCTTGGTAATGATTCTAATGTTCATGAGAATATGATGCTGCCTAAATTGGATACATTTGTTTTGCTTACAAATGAAGGGCCTAGCTTGGAGAAGGATGAACATTGGAGCAAGAACAAGCATGGAGATGATGGCATGCGCAAGGGGAACAAGAACGGAGTTACAAGTGATGATTTCAGGACTTTGGAGCCACCATAATGGGTGCATGAAGCCTTGGACGAAATATACAAGATGCCACTTCATAAATTTCGTCCCGAGGCTATTTTAGGTGCTGCGTCACCTTATTATTGGGCCAGGCCCATGTAATTTCGAAATACATAAGTATAGGCTATTTTTAGAGTCCGTATGATAGAGGCAAAGGTGTCCCGTCTTTCGATGAGATGGTGGATTTCGCTTTGGTGGAAGTCGACTTTGACGATCCGACTACGAACGTGCGAGGACGTCGCGCCTTAGCAATCGCTAAACCAACTCCGAGAGGTTATTGACCACGCCGGAGCACGATCAACCTGACCACGAGGGTCTGTTTCCTGCGAGCAAACGAAGAACAAGCAAGAAACTGAGATTGCAATCTGGATATTGCGAATATAAGATGAAAGCTTTATTGATCAAGGTGGGGTTCTGTGACGCCTTTGTCTGGTCGTTGAACACAAACGAAGTACGCGAAGTTGCTGCTATGGCGAACTTTTAATCTAAACAAAACCCAAAGTCTAAACGATGCCCTAAGGGCTGTATATATGGAGGAAGAGGGGGGAATTTCGTGGCCCTTGGTGGAGGGGTCCGAAATCAACCCTATCTCTTGTTTCCCCACACATACGGACTCTAAAAATAGCCTATACTTATGTATTTCGAAATTACATGGGCCTGGCCCAATAATAAGGTGACGCAGCACCTAAAATAGCCTCGGGACAAAATTTATGAAGTGGCATCTTGTATATTTCGTCCAAGGTTTCCTGCACCCATTATGGTGGCTTCAAAGTCCTGAAATCATCACTTGTAACTCCGTTCTTGTTCCCCTTGCGCATGCCATCATCTCCATGCTTGTTCTTGCTCCAATGTTCATCCTTCTCCAAGCTAGGCCCTTCATTTGTAAGCAAAACAAATGTATCCAATTTAGGCAGCATCATATTCTCATGAACATTAGAATCATTACCAAGAAACGAAAGTACCTGGTAATTTAGTTGGCGTGCGCGAGCTCTAGTAATTGGTCTAGTATGTATAGCAGCAGGGCCTGTGGGTGTAACAATGGTATTGATGTCCTCATCAAAGAGGCTCATGGAGGCGGACTCATGGGACACTTTGGATGCGACAAGACATTTGCCACGCTCTCCAAGAACTACTTTTGGCCCAAGATGTTCCGCGATGTCTCACGCTTCACCAACCGTTGTTCTACATGTCGCAAAGCTAAGTCTAAAGCTCAAGCCCATGGTCTTTACATGCCTCTTCCTATTCCTTATCAACCTTGGGAAGACATTAGAATGGATTTTATACTTGGTTTGCCTAGAACTCAAAATGGAAAGGATTATGTGTTTGTTGTAGTGGATAGATTTTCTAAGATGGCACATTTCATTCCTTGCAACAAGATAGACGATGCTTCACACGTTGCAAATCTCTTTTGTAGGAAAATCTTGCATCTCCATGGAGTACCAAAGACAATCGTCTCCGACCGCAACGTCAAGTTCTTGAGTTACTTTTGGAAGACCCTATGCGCCAAGCTCGGAATCAAGCTCTTGTTCTCATCCGCATACCATCCTCAAACCGACGGCCAAACGGAGGTGACGAACTGGAGTCTCTCCACTCTACTTCGCGTGTTGCTCGAGAAGAACATCAAGGAGTGGGAGGCATGTCTACCCATCGCCGAGTACGCCTACAACCGTGCAAGACATTCAACAACCGGCAAGTCCCCCTTCGAGATCGTCTACAGCTTCAACCCATTGTCCCCATTGGACATTCTACCTCTTCCTCTACAAGAGCGAACCAACCTCGACGCAAGTGCTCGTGCAAGTTACATCAAGAAGATGCATGAAGATACAAGGCACAGCATCGAGCGCCAAGTACAACGACTAGCGACCAAGCTCAACGTCAACAAGCAACCCATGGTCTTCAACATTGGTGATCTAGTGTGGCTACACCTTTGCAAGGACCGTTTCCCCAACGAACACAAGTCCAAGCTTCTCCCTCGAGCCGATGGACCTTTCAAGGTGCTAGCACGCTACAACGACAACGCCTACAAGATCGACCTACCACGAGGCAAGTACAATGTGAGTGATATCTTCAACGTCAAGGACCTCGCGCCATACCATGGAGATGAGGATTTTGATCCGAGGTCGGATCTCTCCCAAGGGGGGGGGGAGATGATGCGGAGCATCCTTCCATCATGCCCATGGACACTACTTCGACCACACAAGCTCCAAGAGGACCCATGACAAGAGCTCGAGCACGTGCCATCCAATCCGAGGTTAACTCTCTCCTTGTTGAACTTCCCTTAATTTGACCCATTTGAGACATGGCTACTACCTCAAATGGAGACGCTTTGCGTGCTCAGGTACCATGTAAGCAACCAAGGAGAAGGAACGGTGCAAGATGGACATCAAGATCAAGGAGGCATTCTGCCCAGCCTGGAAGGACCAATACAACCGCCCAACAATCGCCCGGGCGGAACAACCGGCCAACTACCGCCCAACAACCGACCTCCTTTCTGTGATCAAGCGGTGCAAGGTCGGTACAGCACCGGATGTACCTGTAATTCCCAAAAGACCGATACACCGGCCCAGCAACCGGTAACCGCTGGAGCCCCGACGTCCATCTGCAGAAGCCAGCACCTGACCCCAGCGGTAGTACCACCTTCCTCGTCCGGTACTTCCGCCCTGCATGAGTGCGGTACAACCGCCCCCATGTTTGGTACAACCGGCCTGCCTGCGCACAGTGTAACGGGCCGAGCCCATGTACCCCTTCGCCCTCACTTACCCCTTCGTGGCCCTAGACTATATATACTCCTCCACCTCCTTCTACTTAAGGTAGCATTGGTTTAGCTCATATTTGTGTGAGAGCCTTACTCATCCACTCGGTTATTTCTCCTCGGAGCTCACGACCTCTTCGGAGAAGATCCCCCGAGCGGATTCAAGACCCATTTCTAGGGAAGACCATCAAGACCTCCGTACGGAGAAGAACGGTTCCTTTGTATCCTTACCTTTGTTGATTATGGATCATGTGATACCTTTTGCTTTCGGTGATCTTGCACTCGTGTGATTGATTCCGTGTCGGTTGAGTGTTTCTCTCGTTCTCCCCGTGTTTTCCCTCTAGTTCTTCCGCGTGTTCTTCGTGATTCCCCACAGGATCCACTCCAAACGTGAAAGATCGTCACCATAGGGTTCTGCCCTACATCAAGTTGCCATGTCTATTGCACATGAATTGCCATGATATTTACACTGAAGTTGCCATGATATGTTTCAACTATTTTATCTTACATTTAAAAGTAAATTTTAACATATTATAAAACAGAGAATTAAGAAACTAGACTTGCCATGCACCATAAACTAAAATTGCCATGATACATGCACTTAAAATTGCCATGGTTCAATAAAAAAATATTTTCATGGTCAAAGTACTGGAATTGCCATGATCAAAAAACTAAAATTGCCATGATCTATAAACTAAAATTGCCACATGGCAACTTTAGTTTAAGCACTATGGCAACTATAGTGTAAACATCATGGCAACTTCGGGGCAAAAAATCATTGAAACATATCAACATGGGGTCAAGTTTTGAAGATCTCGTCGAGACAGATTTAATGGTGAAAATGGATTTTTAGCTCGCTTTTTTATTTAGGAGATAAAACATTTTTAAGCCGAAAACCAAAAAAAATTCTGCTGATCTCATCTATTCATACGTGGCAAAATGAGTGGTGATGGAGGCGTGTGGGTGATCTGCAAACGCCCACACGTGTGGGCGTTAATTTTTCTGTTTTTTATTGATGCAGATATGATTTTTTTGCTTTTGTTTTTGGTAGTTCACTTACTCTTGTAGATAGCTCACCACATCAATAAAAAATAGAAAAAAAATCCATGCAGTTTAGTACTCTGACCCCGCAGTGCAGAACACACAAGAGAAAAATGTAAAAAATAAACTTCAAAAAATAGGTAAGAAAAATTTGTGTGATTTACTACTCTTGAGCCTGCAGTGCAGAACACATTAGAAAAAAATATATACAAACTTGCAGTTTAGTACGGTGAACGCATACATGACTTTTGTTTAAGAGAATTGTTGTTCATATCGTGTGCTGCTGTGGTTCATTCTTTTCGACCATGCGGTGCACTTTAGTCTAAAAAACGTCCACCACAAAGGACTCTTTAATACATTCCATTTAGAACAAAATGCATTGAAAATGCAAATACAGTGCACTTGGTCTTAAAAAGAGTCCACTACTATGAAGGACTTTTCAGTACACTCCATTTAAAACAAAATGTATTTCAAAAAACATCCAAATGCAATGCACTTTGGTCTAAAAAAATCCACTACAAATGACTCATTAGTACACTCCATTTAGAACAAAAGTCCATTACCAAGGACTTTTTAGTACACTCCATTTAAAACAAAATGCATTTAAAAAACCTGCAAATGCGGTGTACTTTGGACTAAATAACCCTGCAAATGCGGTCCACACTCATTCATAAAAAAGTTGAGAAAACAAGACAACAAGAACTCCTTTGAGAAAGTTTACAGCCGACAAAAGAAATCATGAAGTTCACTTGCCCGTCTGATGTCGTGCGGTTTTCAGCCGGAAGAAGTGTGTTCTTCTGTCAAATGCAGTACACGCATCGATTGTGTGATGAGGACATGACTACCTTGGATATGACCAAAAATATTGCATATATGCATATTTGTCAGGTGATTTCTAGTGCAAACTATTCAATAATCTATTTATGTTATCCAGAACAAAAATACTTCACACACTTTTGTGTTTTGTCTAATTGCAGGTGTATGGGACATTTGTACAATCCACATATGAAGATAAGGAAGAAAGAGATGTTTATTTGCTGTCCAAAAAGTTCTCTCACGTCACTTTTGGCCCAAGAGAAGATAGAGTCCAAGTCTCTCACGTTCTGGATTCAGATTCGGACTGCACAGACATACCTGACTCAAAACGCACACAAGTTTTTCATACGGACTCCGAATTGGGTGATTCTTTTTTTGTTGGAAACTAGATTTCGTGCACTTTCCAACCCAAGTGGAATCACCTTCAAATTCGTCCGGAGCGTTGAGTTGTGGACGAAACAATCTGATGCTGCAGCAGAATCCGAGTCAAACTACAAGTCCAAAGGTGTTACATCACCTCCACTTGGGCCCATTGGCCTTGTATGACCTAGATTTAGTTTTAGGCTGCCTTGGGACGTCCTCCCACCTCCTTGGCCGCCACCCCTTGCTCCTATATAAGTAGATCCATCTAGTAGCTTTTCCTTGGGATTTGTTTAGTTAAAAGTTAGCCATTGCAACTTCGTGTACTTCGTTTGTGTCCAACGACCAGACCAAGACCGCTTACGGATCCCCACCATTATCAATACCTCATATATATTTGCAATATTCAGATTGCTTTATCATATTCTTGCTCGTTCTTCGATTGCTTGCAGGAATAGACCTTCGTGGTCAGGCTGACCGTGCTTCCGGCATCTTCAGTAACCTCAGGAGATTGGTTTAGCGATTGCTAAGGCGCAACGTCGTGCACGTTTGTAGTCGGATCGTCAAAGTCGTCTCCACCAAATCGATAGTTATCATCTCATCGAAAGATCGGGACACCCTCGCCTCTATCATACCTTGTTGCATTCCTCTTTAGAAGAAACTGAAGATGATTTTATGGATAGATTTTGGGGAGGATTAAACCGTGATATTCAAGAGATACTAATTCATGAAGAGTGTTATCCTATGGACCATTTGTTTCATCTTGCTTGCAAAGCTGAACAGGAAATAAAACGACGTGTTGGCCACGAGGAGAACAAGCGCACGGTGCACATTCCAAGAGTTGATATGATTGTTCCTTCAACTACTAGGCATACTATGACAACCACATCCGTTGTTGTCAGGACTACATCACCTCCACCATGTGACACATCGCCCCCGAGAGTGGCTACATCATCTGAGTTGATCATAAGAGGTAATGACAAAGGTACTGATCTTCCATCTCTACATGAGAATGATGAATGCCTTGTCAATTTGAATGCACCATCTGATGAGCTACCCACTATTTTGATCACACCACCTATTTTAGAAGACTACGTTGATAATTTGACTTTGCCATGTGATCAAACAACTGAAATACCAACAATTTTGAGTGCACCCATTGAATTAACTATTGATGCAAAAGAACTAATGTTTAATCATTTTGATATGACCTCTAATCTTGGTGATGATTCTGTGTTGAATGACTTATTGCATGTTTGCTTATTTAAGCATGTTGTAGCATGTAAATTTGATGCAAGTAAGGTTTATTCACCAATGTTAGGATGGTTTAATGATGAACATTGTCAATCTTTTGAAATGAATAAGAGCTTCACTTATATGTGCAAACTGAGTTGCAATATTTTCATGCCTTCTACTTCTTGTGCTAATTTTTTGGCTTTAGATTTTATGAACTATGCAAATTACTCATCTATTCATGTGTCATATATGCAAAAATCAAGGGAAGTAAAAATGGATGACATATACATATACAACATGTACACCTTGTCTCTTTTGTTAGCCACATTTCAAATTAAGCAACGCCGAGGACGGCTTTATTTTCAAGAAGGGGAGGATGATGAGGACATGACTACCTTGGATATGACCAAAAATATTGCATATATGCATATTTGTCAGGTGATTTCTAGTGCAAACTATTCAATAATCTATTTATGTTATCCAGAACAAAAATACTTCACACACTTTTGTGTTTTGTCTAATTGCAGGTGTATGGGACATTTGTACAATCCACATATGAAGATAAGGAAGAAAGAGATGTTTATTTGCTGTCGAAAAAGTTCTCTCACGTCACTTTTGGCCCAAGAGAAGATAGAGTCCAAGTCTCTCACGTTCTGGATTCAGATTCGGACTGCACAGACACACCTGACTCAAAACGCACACAAGTTTTTCATACGGACTCCGAATTGGGTGATTCTTTTTTTGTTGGAAACTAGATTTCGTGCACTTTCCAACCCAATTGGAATCACCTTCAAATTCGTCCGGAGCATTGAGTTGTGGACGAAACAATCTGATGCTGCAGCAGAATCCGAGTCAAACTACAAGTCCAAAGGTGTTACATCACCTCCACTTGGGCCCATTGGCCTTGTACGACCTAGATTTAGTTTTAGGCTGCCTTGGGATGTCCTCCCACCTCCTTGGCCGCCACCCCTTGCTCCTATATAAGTAGATCCATCTAGTAGCTTTTCCTTGGGATTTGTTTAGTTAAAAGTTAGCCATTGCAACTTCGTGTACTTCGTTTGTGTCCAACGACCAGACCAAGACCGCTTCCGGATCCCCACCATTATCAATACCTCATATATATTTGCAATATTCAGATTGCTTTATCATATTCTTGCTCGTTCTTCGATTGCTTGCAGGAATAGACCTTCGTGGTCAGGCTGACCGTGCTTCCGACATCGTCAGTAACCTCAGGAGATTGGTTTAGCGGTTGCTAAGGCGCAACATCGTGCATGTTTGTAGTCGGATCGTCAAAGTCGTCTCCACCAAATCGATAGTTATCATCTCATCGAAAGATCGGGACCCTCGCCTCTATCAAGTGGTATCAAGTGGTATCAAGTGGTATCAGTTTTCAGATTGCTCGGTGAAAATTTCCAGTTTTCCTAGATTAGATTTATTTTCTTACCTATTGTCCAAGAAAAAGCCACACAAAAAAAGTTAGATCTGTTCATCCTTTATCCAAGACAGTCTGAGCCTTTGCAATTTTCTATTCATTGCTTGCATAGTTGAATTATCGGTTGCATCGTCGTGTCAGTTGCTGGTCTTAGCGTCTAGTTCCTTTAGAGTTTCGAGTTCTGTTCACATTAGTCACGCCACCGCTGCATCATTATCCCTTCCGCTGTCCACCATCCCATCCATTAATTTCCACCACGTGCTACGCACTGTTCATTGTCATAATCATAGTTGAGGTCATTCACATCTTCGCCTGATCCAATCTGCATCTTATCTAGTTTGTCTTCGAAAGAGGGAGAAAAAAAAGTGTGAGAAAAAAAAGAGAGGAGAAAAAAAACAAAATTCGGATCTATCTAGACTGAATCTCGTAGTTCGGATTGGAATCTGTTTTGTGCACTGTTCAGTAAAACAGGCATAACTTCCTCATAAGAAGTCTGTTTTGGCTCCGCGAGTACTCAAATGAAAGCTAGTGACGAGCCGCATCTAAATAGTTGCAGAAGCTAGTTCAGTATTTGGCACCTCAACATCAGCTTCTAAATAGGTCTACTGCTATTGTGATCTTCACTTATATCTTGCTGTCCAGAGCTACTTCATATCCTTTATTGATGCTAGTTGTGCTACGACGTGACCTCATTAGTGTTCTAGGCTCGCGTCTCTAGTTTGGTCTAGCCTAGGACCAGCACAGTACCGTCGTTGAGCGTTTATTCAACATTGCATCTTTGAATTGATTATTGCTAATCTTTTGCTACCATATATAACCAACCCAGCTCCACATATTTCTACACCGTGTATACGTACGCTCCCCTGGCAATCGCTTTACTCAATATTCGGAGTTACTTGACACCGCTGGTTGCCGATCACCGCCTGCTGCATGGTAAGAACTTGTAAGACATTGATATTTGCTTTACTGTGAGCGTTTTACCACCACATCCTAGTAGTTATAGGAACATTATTTTTGGGTTTTGTTTCTTGTTCTACTAATCATGACAGGATCCAGAGTCAATTCATGGGCTTTGTCGATCGCGGGAGACGTGCCACCACCTTTGCAAATACCACAACCGTCACGAGAGGTGCACAAACATCCAAATGCACATGATCAGGTTAATGTATCTATACCACCATTTAATGGCCGTTTTAAACTTGCTTTATATATTGAATGGGAGTTCGACATAAAAAATATATTTTCTTCCCATAATTTCGATGAACATAAAAAGGTTAAGGTTGCGGTTGGTTCTTTCACTGGTTATGCTTTGGTTTGGTGGAGTGAATATTGTCGGTTACACCCTGATTATATACCTACTACTTGGGATGATTTGAAACTTGCCATGCGACATACTTTCGTCCCTGCTTATTATACTCGTGACATGATTAAGAAGTTGCAACACTTAAAACAAGGTAGTGAAACTGTAACAAAATATTATGATGATTTACAAACTACCTTGTTGCATTCCTCTTTAGAAGAAAGTGAAGATGATTTTATGGATAGATTTTGGGGAGGATTAAACCGTGATATTCAAGAGATACTAATTCATGAAGGGTGTTATCCTATGGACCATTTGTTTCATCTTGCTTGCAAAGCTGAACAGGAAATAAAACGACGTGTTGGCCACGAGGAGAACAAGCGCACGGTGCACATTCCAAGAGTTGATATGATTGTTCCTTCAACTACTAGGCATACTATGACAACCACATCCGTTGTTGTCAGGACTACATCACCTCCACCATGTGACACATCGCCCCCGAGAGTGGCTACATCATCTGAGTTGATCATAAGAGGTAATGACAAAGGTACTGATCTTCCATCTCTACATGAGAATGATGAATGCCTTGTCAATTTGAATGCACCATCTGATGAGCTACCCACTATTTTGATCACACCACCTATTTTAGAAGACTACGTTGATAATTTGACTTTGCCATGTGATCAAACAACTGAAATACCAACAATTTTGAGTGCACCCATTGAATTAACTATTGATGCAAAAGAACTAATGTTTAATCATTTTGATATGACCTCTAATCTTGGTGATGATTCTGTGTTGAATGACTTATTGCATGTTTGCTTATTTAAGCATGTTGTAGCATGTAAATTTGATGCAAGTAAGGTTTATTCACCAATGTTGGGATGGTTTAATGATGAACATTGTCAATCTTTTGAAATGAATAAGAGCTTCACTTATATGTGCAAACTGAGTTGCAATATTTTCATGCATTCTACTTCTTGTGCTAATTTTTTGGCTTTAGATTTTATGAACTATGCAAGTTACTCATCTATTCATGTGTCATATATGCAAAAATCAAGGGAAGTAAAAATGGATGACATATACATATACAACATGTACACCTTGTCTCTTTTGTTAGCCACATTTCATATTAAGCAACGCCGAGGACGGCTTTATTTTCAAGAAGGGGAGGATGATGAGGACATGACTACCTTGGATATGACCAAAAATATTGCATATATGCATATTTGTCAGGTGATTTCTAGTGCAAACTATTCAATAATCTATTTATGTTATCCAGAACAAAAATACTTCACACACTTTTGTGTTTTGTCTAATTGCAGGTGTATGGGACATTTGTACAATCCACATATGAAGATAAGGAAGAAAGAGATCTTTATTTGCTGTCCAAAAAGTTCTCTCACGTCACTTTTGGCCCAAGAGAAGATAGAGTCCAAGTCTCTCACGTTCTGGATTCAGATTCGGACTGCACAGACACACCTGACTCAAAACGCACACAAGTTTTTCATATGGACTCCGAATTGGGTGACTTGATAGAGGCGGGGTGTCCCGATCTTTCGATGAGATGATAACTATCGATTTGGTGAAGATGACTTTGACGATCCGACTACAAACGTGCACGACGTTGCGCCTTAGCAATCGCTAAACCAACTCCGAGAGGTTATTGACCACGCTGGAGCACAATCAACCTGACCACGAAGGTCTATTCCTGCAAGCAATCGAAGAACAAGCAAGAATATGATAAAAGCAATCTGAATATTGCGAGTATATATGAAGTATTGATAAAGGCGGGGATCCGTAAGCGGTCTTGGTCTGGTCGTTGGACACAAACGAAGTACACGAAGTTGCAATGGCTAACTTTTAACTAAACAAATCCCCAGGAAAAGCTACTAGATGGATCTACTTATATAGGAGCAAGGGGTGGCGGCCAAGGAGGTGGGAGGACGTCCCAAGGCAGCCTAAAACTAAATCTAGGTCGTACAAGGCCAATGGGCCCAAGTGGAGGTGATGTAACACCTTTGGACTTGTAGTTTGACTCGGATTCTGCTGCAGCATCAGATTGTTTCGTCCACAACTCAACGCTCCGGACGAATTTGAAGGTGATTCTAATTGGGTTGGAAAGTGCACGAAATCTAGTTTCCAACAAAAAAAGAATCACCCAATTCGGAGTCCGTATGAAAAACTTGTGTCCGTTTTGAGTCAGGTGTGTCTGTGCAGTCCGAATCTGAATCCAGAACGTGAGAGACTTGGACTCTATCTTCTCTTGGGCCAAAAGTGACGTGAGAGAACTTTTTGGACAGCAAATAAACATCTCTTTCTTCCTTATCTTCATATGTGGATTGTACAAATGTCCCATACACCTGCAATTAGACAAAACACAAAAGTGTGTGAAGTATTTTTGTTCTGGATAACATAAATAGATTATTGAATAGTTTGCACTAGAAATCACCTGACAAATATGCATATATGCAATATTTTTGGTCATATCCAAGGTAGTCATGTCCTCATCATCCTCCCCTTCTTGAAAATAAAGCCGTCCTCGGCGTTGCTTAATTTGAAATGTGGCTAACAAAAGAGACAAGGTGTACATGTTGTATATGTATATGTCATCCATTTTTACTTCCCTTGATTTTTGCATATATGACACATGAATAGATGAGTAATTTGCATAGTTCATAAAATCTAAAGCCAAAAAATTAGCACAAGAAGTAGAAGGCATGAAAATATTGCAACTCAGTTTGCACATATAAGTGAAGCTCTTATTCATTTCAAAAGATTGACAATGTTCATCATTAAACCATCCTAACATTGGTGAATAAACCTTACTTGCATCAAATTTACATGCTACAACATGCTTAAATAAGCAAACATGCAATAAGTCATTCAACACAGAATCATCACCAAGATTAGAGGTCATATCAAAATGATTAAACATTAGTTCTTTTGCATCAATAGTTAATTCAATGGGTGCACTCAAAATTGTTGGTATTTCAGTTGTTTGATCACATGGCAAAGTCAAATTATCAACGTAGTCTTCTAAAATAGGTGGTGTGATCAAAATAGTGGGTAGCTCATCAGATGGTGCATTCAAATTGACAAGGCATTCATCATTCTCATGTAGAGATGGAAGATCAGTACCTTTGTCATTACCTCTTATGATCAACTCAGATGATGTAGCCACTCTCGGGGGCGATGTGTCACATGGTGGAGGTGATGTAGTCCTGACAACAACGGATGTGGTTGTCATAGTATGCCTAGTAGTTGAAGGAACAATCATATCAACTCTTGGAATGTGCACCGTGCGCTTGTTCTCCTCGTGTCCAACACGTCGTTTTATTTCCTGTTCAGCTTTGCAAGCAAGATGAAACAAATGGTCCATAGGATAACACTCTTCATGAATTAGTATCTCTTGAATATCACGGTTTAATCCTCCCCAAAATCTATCCATAAAATCATCTTCACTTTCTTCTAAAGAGGAATGCAACAAGGTAGTTTGTAAATCATCATAATATTTTGTTACAGTTTCACTACCTTGTTTTAAGTGTTGCAACTTCTTAATCATGTCACGAGTATAATAAGCAGGGACGAAAGTATGTCGCATGGCAAGTTTCAAATCATCCCAAGTAGTAGGTATATAATTAGGGTGTAACCGACAATATTCACTCCACCAAACCAAAGCATAACCAGTGAAAGAACCAACCGCAACCTTAACCTTTTTATGTTCATCGAAATTATGGGAAGCAAATATATTTTTTATATCGAACTCCCATTCAATATATAAAGCAGGTTTAAAACGGCCATTAAATGGTGGTATAGATACATTAACCTGATCATGTGCATTTGGATGTTTGTGCACCTCTCGTGACGGTTGTGGTATTTGCAAAGGTGGTGGCACGTCTCCCGCGATCGACAAAGCCCATGAATTGACTCTGGATCCTGTCATGATTAGTAGAACAAGAAACAAAACCCAAAAATAATGTTCCTATAACTACTAGGATGTGGTGGTAAAACGCTCACAGTAAAGCAAATATCAATGTCTTACAAGTTCTTACCATGCAGCAGGCGGTGATCGGCAACTAGCGGTGTCAAGTAACTCCGAATATTGAGTAAAGCGATTGCCAGGGGAGCGTACGTATACACGGTGTAGAAATATGTGGAGCTGGGTTGGCTATATATGGTAGCAAAAGATTAGCAATAATCAATTCAAAGATGCAATGTTGAATAAACGCTCAACGACGATACTGTGCTGGTCCTAGGCTAGACCGGACTAGAGACGCGAGCCTAGAACACTAATGAGGTCACGGCGTAGCACAACTAGCATCAATGAAGGATACTAAGTAGCTCTTGACAGCAAGATATAAGTGAAGATCACAACGGCAGTGAAGATAATGATGAAAAACAACTGCCAAGCAGGATATACAACAAGTCTCTCTCCAACTTTCCTCTTGAAAAGTTTGAGACAATTTTCTGATAAATTCTTTCAAAGAATGCTACTAACTCAAGCTTTCTTTTCTCTCCCTCTTTCCAAGACAAACTAGATAAGATGCAGATTGGATCAGGTGAAGATGTGAATGACCTCAACTATGATTATGACAATGAACAGCGCATAGCACGTGGTGGAAATTAATAGATGGGATGGTGGACGGCGGAAGGGATAATGATGCAGCGGCGGCGTGACTAATGTGAACAAAACTCGAAACTCTAAAGGAACTAGACACTAAGACCAGCAACTCGACACGACGATGCAACCGATAATTCAACTATGCAAGCAATGAAAAGAAAATTGCAAAGGCTCAGACTGCCTTGGACCAAGGATGAATAGATCTAACTCTTTTTTGTGGCTTTTTCTTGGACAATAGGTAAGAAAATAAATCTAATCTAGGAAAACTAGAAATTCTCACCGAGCAACCTGAAAACTGATACCACTTGATAGAGGCGAGGGTCCCGATCTTTCGATGAGATGATAACTATCGATTTGGTGGAGACGACTTTGACAATCTGACTACAAACGTGCACGACGTTGCGCCTTAGCAATCGCTAAACCAATCTCCTGAGGTTACTGACGATGCTGAAAGCACGGTCAGCCTGACCACGAAGGTCTATTCCTGCAAGCAATCGAAGAACGAGCAAGAATATGATAAAGCAATCTGAATATTGCAAATATATATGAAGTATTGATAATGGTGGGGATCCGGAAGCGGTCTTGGTCTGGTCGTTGGACACAAACGAAGTACATGAAGTTGCAATGGCTAACTTTTAACTAAACAAATCCCAAGGAAAAGCTACTAGATGGATCTACTTATATAGGAGCAAGGGGTGGCGGCCAAGGAGGTGGGAGGACGTCCCAAGGCAGCCTAAAACTAAATCTAGGTCGTACAAGGCCAATGGGCCCAAGTGGAGGTGATGTAACACCTTTGGACTTGTAGTTTGACTCGGATTCTGCTGCAGCATCAGATTGTTTCGTCCACAACTCAACGCTCCGGACGAATTTGAAGGTGATTCCAATTGGGTTGGAAAGTGCACGAAATCTAGTTTCCAACAAAAAAAGAATCACCCAATTCGGAGTCCGTATGAAAAACTTGTGTGCGTTTTGAGTCAGGTATGTCTGTGCAGTCCGAATCTGAATTCAGAACGTGAGAGACTTGGACTCTATCTTCTCTTGGGCCAAAAGTGACGTGATAGAGGCGGGGTGTCCCGATCTTTCGATGACATGATAACTATCGATTTGGTGGAGACGACTTTGACGATCCGACTACAAACGTGCAACGACGTTGTGCCTTAGCAATCGCTAAACCAACTCCGAGAGGTTATTGACCACGCCGGAGCACGATCAACCTGACCACGAAGGTCTATTCCTGCAAGCAATCGAAGAACAAGCAAGAATATGATAAAAGCAATCTGAATATCGGTAATATGTATGAAGTATTGATAATGGTGGGGATCCGAAAAGTGGTCTTGGTCTGGTCGTTGGACACAAACGAAGCACACGAAGTTGCAATGGCTAACTTTTATCTAAACAAATCCCAAGGAAAAGCTACTAGATGGATCTACTTATATAGGAGCAAGGGGTGGCGGCCAAGGAGGTGGGAGGACGTCCCAAGGCAGCCTAAAACTAAATCTAGGTCGTAAAAGGCCAATGGGCCCAAGTGGAGGTGATGTAACACCTTTGGACTTGTAGTTTGACTCGGATTCTGCTGCAGCATCTGATTGTTTCGTCCACAACTCAACGCTCCGGACGAATTTTAAGGTGATTCCAATTGGGTTGGAAAGTGCACGAAATCTAGTTTCCAAAAAAAAAAGAATCACCCAATTCGGAGTCCGTATGAAAAACTTGTGTGTGTTTTGAGTCAGGTATGTCTGTGCAGTCCGAATCTGAATCCAGAACGTGAGAGACTTGGACTCTATCTTCTCTTGGGCCAAAAGTGACGTGAGAGAACTTTTTGAACAGAAAATAAACATCTCTTTCTTCCTTATCTTCATATGTGGATTGTACAAATGTCCCATACACCTGCAATTAGACAAAACACAAAAGTGTGTGAAGTATTTTTGTTCTGGATAACATAAATAGATTATTGAATAGTTTGCACTAGAAATCACCTGACAAATATGCATATATGCAATATTTTTGGTCATATCCAAGGTAGTCATGTCCTCATCATCCTCCCCTTCTTGAAAATAAAGCCGTCCTCGGCGTTGCTTAATTTGAAATGTGGCTAACAAAAGAGACAAGGTGTACATGTTGTATATGTATATGTCATCCATTTTTACTTCCCTTGATTTTTGCATATATGACACATGAATAGATGAGTAATTTGCATAGTTCATAAAATCTAAAGCCAAAAAATTAGCACAAGAAGTAGAAGGCATGAAAATATTGCAACTCAGTTTGCACATATAAGTGAAGCTCTTATTCATTTCAAAAGATTGACAATGTTCATCATTAAACCATCCTAACATTGGTGAATAAACCTTACTTGCATCAAATTTACATGCTACAACATGCTTAAATAAGCAAACATGCAATAAGTCATTCAACACAGAATCATCACCAAGATTAGAGGTCATATCAAAATGATTAAACATTAGTTCTTTTGCATCAATAGTTAATTCAATGGGTGCACTCAAAATTGTTGGTATTTCAGTTGTTTGATCACATGGCAAAGTCAAATTATCAACGTAGTCTTCTAAAATAGGTGGTGTGATCAAAATAGTGGGTAGCTCATCAGATGGTGCATTCAAATTGACAAGGCATTCATCATTCTCATGTAGAGATGGAAGATCAGTACCTTTGTCATTACCTCTTATGATCAACTCAGATGATGTAGCCACTCTCGGGGGCGATGTGTCACATGGTGGAGGTGATGTAGTCCTGACAACAACGGATGTGGTTGTCATAGTATGCCTAGTAGTTGAAGGAACAATCATATCAACTCTTGGAATGTGCACCGTGCGCTTGTTCTCCTCGTGGCCAACACGTCGTTTTATTTCCTGTTCAGCTTTGCAAGCAAGATGAAACAAATGGTCCATAGGATAACACCCTTCATGAATTAGTATCTCTTGAATATCACGGTTTAATCCTCCCCAAAATCTATCCATAAAATCATCTTCACTTTCTTCTAAAGAGGAATGCAACAAGGTAGTTTGTAAATCATCATAATATTTTGTTACAGTTTCACTACCTTGTTTTAAGTGTTGCAACTTCTTAATCATGTCACGAGTATAATAAGCAGGGACGAAAGTATGTCACATGGCAAGTTTCAAATCATCCCAAGTAGTAGGTATATAATCAGGGTGTAACCGACAATATTCACTCCACCAAACCAAAGCATAACCAGTGAAAGAACCAACCGCAACCTTAACCTTTTTATGTTCATCGAAATTATGGGAAGCAAATATATTTTTTATGTCGAACTCCCATTCAATATATAAAGCAGGTTTAAAACGGCCATTAAATGGTGGTATAGATACATTAACCTAATATGCAAGGAACTCGGATTGGTGGTGGATATATGGTGGTGGTATATGGCAGCGGTGGTGGTAGCGGTGGTAGTATATGGATATGGATCGGTGGTGGTATATGGACACGGACTGGTGGTGGTATATGGATACGGATTCGGAGCGGTGGCGGATAAGCGGTGGTGGTAGATGGCAGGGGCGATGATGATGGTGCGGCGGCGGCGTGACAACTTATGACCAGAACTCGAAACTCTAAAAGACTAGACTCTAAGACCAGCAACTAGACACGACGATGCAACCGCAAATTCAACAAAGCAAAACCCTAAAAAGATTATGCAAAGGCTCAGATTGGTTCGGATATGATGAACTAACCCTAATTTTTTTGTGGCTTTTTTCGTGGACTGTAGGTATGAAGAACAGACTCGATCTAAACTACGAAAAACTGTAAAATCTCACCGAGCAACCTGGAAATCTGATACCACTTGATAGAGGCGAGGGTCCCGATCTTTCGATGAGATGATAACTATCGATTTGGTGGAGACGACTTTGACAATCCGACTACAAACGTGCACGACGTTGCGCCTTAGCAATCGCTAAACCAATCTCCTGAGGTTACTGACGATGCCGGAAGCACGGTCAGCCTGACCACGAAGGTCTATTCCTGCAAGCAATCGAAGAACGAGCAAGAATATGATAAAGCAATCTGAATATTGCAAATATATATGAGGTATTGATAATGGTGGGGATCCGTAAGCGGTCTTGGTCTGGTCGTTGGACACAAACGAAGTACACGAAGTTGCAATGGCTAACTTTTAACTAAACAAATCCCAAGGAAAAGCTACTAGATGGATCTACTTATATAGGAGCAAGGGGTGACGGCCAAGGAGGTGGGAGGACGTCCCAAGGCAGCCTAAAACTAAATCTAGGTCGTACAAGGCCAATGGGCCCAAGTGGAGGTGATGTAACACCTTTGGACTTGTAGTTTGACTCGGATTCTGCTGCAGCATCAGATTGTTTCGTCCACAACTCAACGCTCCGGACGAATTTGAAGGTGATTCCAATTGGGTTGGAAAGTGCACGAAATCTAGTTTCCAACAAAAAAAAATCACCCAATTCGGAGTCCGTATGAAAAACTTGTGTGTGTTTTGAGTCAGGTATGTCTGTGCAGTCCGAATCTGAATCCAGAACGTGAGAGACTTGGACTCTATCTTCTCTTGGGCCAAAAGTGACGTGAGAGAACTTTTTGGACAGCAAATAAACATCTCTTTCTTCCTTATCTTCATATGTGGATTGTACAAATGTCCCATACACCTGCAATTAGACAAAACACAAAAGTGTGTGAAGTATTTTTGTTCTGGATAACATAAATAGATTATTGAATAGTTTGCACTAGAAATCACCTGACAAATATGCATATATACAATATTTTTGGTCATATCCAAGGTAGTCATGTCCTCATCATCCTCCCCTTCTTGAAAATAAAGCCGTCCTCGGCGTTGCTTAATTTGAAATGTGGCTAACAAAAGAGACAAGGTGTACATGTTGTATATGTATATGTCATCCATTTTTACTTCCTTGATTTTTGCATATATGACACATGAATAGATGAGTAATTTGCATAGTTCATAAAATCTAAAGCCAAAAAATTAGCACAAGAAGTAGAAGGCATGAAAATATTGCAACTCAGTTTGCACATATAAGTGAAGCTCTTATTCATTTCAAAAGATTGACAATGTTCATCATTAAACCATCCCAACATTGGTGAATAAACCTTACTTGCATCAAATTTACATGCTACAACATGCTTAAATAAGCAAACATGCAATAAGTCATTCAACACAGAATCATCACCAAGATTAGAGGTCATATCAAAATGATTAAACATTAGTTCTTTTGCATCAATAGTTAATTCAATGGGTGCACTCAAAATTGTTGGTATTTCAGTTGTTTGATCACATGGCAAAGTCAAATTATCAACGTAGTCTTCTAAAATAGGTGGTGTGATCAAAATAGTGGGTAGCTCATCAGATGGTGCATTCAAATTGACAAGGCATTCATCATTCTCATGTAGAGATGGAAGATCAGTACCTTTGTCATTACCTCTTATGATCAACTCAGATGATGTAGCCACTCTCGGGGGCGATGTGTCACATGGTGGAGGTGATGTAGTCCTGACAACAACGGATGTGGTTGTCATAGTATGCCTAGTAGTTGAAGGAACAATCATATCAACTCTTGGAATGTGCACCGTGCGCTTGTTCTCCTCGTGGCCAACACGTCGTTTTATTTCCTGTTCAGCTTTGCAAGCAAGATGAAACAAATGGTCCATAGGATAACACCCTTCATGAATTAGTATCTCTTGAATATCACGGTTTAATCCTCCCCAAAATCTATCCATAAAATCATCTTCACTTTCTTCTAAAGAGGAATGCAACAAGGTAGTTTGTAAATCATCATAATATTTTGTTACAGTTTCACTACCTTGTTTTAAGTGTTGCAACTTCTTAATCATGTCACGAGTATAATAAGCAGGGACGAAAGTATGTCACATGGCAAGTTTCAAATCATCCCAAGTAGTAGGTATATAATCAGGGTGTAACCGACAATATTCACTCCACCAAACCAAAGCAGAACCAGTGAAAGAACCAACCGCAACCTTAACCTTTTTATGTTCATCGAAATTATGGGAAGCAAATATATTTTTTATGTCGAACTCCCATTCAATATATAAAGCAGGTTTAAAACGGCCATTAAATGGTGGTATAGATACATTAACCTGATCATGTGCATTTGGATGTTTGTGCACCTCTCGTGACGGTTGTGGTATTTGCAAAGGTGGTGGCACGTCTCCCGCGATCGACAAAGCCCATGAATTGACTCTGGATCCTGTCATGATTAGTAGAACAAGACACAAAACCCAAAAATAATGTTCCTATAACTACTAGGATGTGGTGGTAAAACGCTCACAGTAAAGCAAATATCAATGTCTTACAAGTTCTTACCATGCAGCAGGCGGTGATCGGCAACCAGCGGTGTCAAGTAACTCCGAATATTGAGTAAAGCGATTGCCAGGGGAGCGTACGTATACACGGTGTAGAAATATGTGGAGCTAGGTTGGCTATATATGGTAGCAAAAGATTAGCAATAATCAATTCAAAGATGCAATGTTGAATAAACGCTCAACGACGGTACTGTGCCGGTCCTAGGCTAGACCGGACTAGAGACGCGAGCCTAGAACACTAATGAGGTCACGTCGTAGCACAACTAGCATCATTGAAGGATACTAAGTAGCTCTGGATAGCAAGATATAAGTGAAGATCACAACGGTAGTAAAGATAATGAGGTGAAACAACAGCCAAGCAGGATATATCAACAACTTTGTCTCCAACTTTCCTCTGAAAAAGTTTGTGCCGATTTTTTTGTTTTTCTTTTTCTTCTCTTTTTTTTTCTCACACTTTTTTTTGCTTTCTCTCCTTTTTTTCTCTCTGACTTTTTTTTCTCCTTTTTTTTCTCGTTTTTTCTCTCTTTTTTTCTCCCTCTTTCCAAAACAAACTAGATAAGATGCAGATTGGATCAAGTGAAGATGTGAACGATCTCAACTATTATTATGACAATGAATGGTGGGTAGCACGTGGTGGAAATTGATGGATGGGTGGTGGACAGCGGAAGAGATAATGATGCAGCGGTGGCGTGACTAATGTGAACAGAACTCGAAACTCTAAACGAACTAGACACTAAGACCAGCAACTCGACACGACGATGCAACCGATAATTCAACGATGCAAGCAATGAAAAGAAAATTGCAAAGGCTCAGACTGGCTTGGACAAAGGATGAATAGATCTAACTCTTTTTTGTGGATTTTTCTTGGACAATAGGTAAGAAAATAAATCTAATCTAGGAAAACTGGAAATTCTCACCGAGCAACCTGAAAACTGATACCACTTGATAGAGGCGGGGTGTCCCGATCTTTCGATGAGATGATAACTATCGATTTGGTGGAGACGACTTTGACGATCCGACTACAAACGTGCAACGACGTTGTGCCTTAGCAATCGCTAAACCAACTCCGAGAGGTTATTGACCACGCCGGAGCACGATCAACCTGACCACGAAGGTCTATTCCTGCAAGCAATCGAAGAACAAGCAAGAATATGATAAACGCAATCTGAATATCGCGAATATGTATGAAGTATTGATAATGGTGGGGATCCGAAAAGTGGTCTTGGTCTGGTCGTTGGACACAAACGAAGCACACGAAGTTGCAATGGCTAACTCTTAACTAAACAAATCCCAAGGAAAAGCTACTAGATGGATCTACTTATATAGGAGCAAGGGGTGGCGGCCAAGGAGGTGGGAGGACGTCCCAAGGCAGCCTAAAACTAAATCTAGGTCGTACAAGGCCAATGGGCCCAAGTGGAGGTGATGTAACACCTTTGGACTTGTAGTTTGACTCGGATTCTGCTGCAGCATCAGATTGTTTCGTCCACAACTCAACGCTCCGGACGAATTTTAAGGTGATTCCAATTGGGTTGGAAAGTGCACGAAATCTAGTTTCCAAAAAAAAAGAATCACCCAATTCGGAGTCCGTATGAAAAACTTGTGTGTGTTTTGAGTCAGGTATGTCTGTGCAGTCCGAATCTGAATCCAGAACGTGAGAGACTTGGACTCTATCTTCTCTTGGGCCAAAAGTGACGTGAGAGAACTTTTTGGACAACAAATAAACATAACATAAATAGATTATTGAATAGTTTGCACTAGAAATCACCTGACAAATATGCATATATGCAATATTTTTGGTCATATCCAAGGTAGTCATGTCCTCATCATGACGTGAGAGAACTTTTTGGACAGCAAATAAACATCTCTTTCTTCCTTATCTTCATATGTGGATTGTACAAATATCCCATACACCTGCAATTAGACAAAACACAAAAGTGTGTGAAGTATTTTTGTTCTGGATAACATAAATAGATTATTGAATAGTTTGCACTAGAAATCACCTGACAAATATGCATATATGCAATATTTTTGGTCATATCCAAGGTAGTCCTGTCCTCATCACTTTATCTCGTCGACCAAGTGCACAGCGATATGGACCATGCCATCAAAGAATGACGGTGGGAAAAATATCTCTAGGGTGGACAATATTCTTGTAATGTCCTCTTGCATATAATCCAACTCTTCAGGTGATAGAGGCAAAGGTGTCCCGTCTTTCGATGAGATGGTGGATTTCGCTTTGGTGGAAGTCGACTTTGACGATCCGACTACGAACGTGCGAGGACGTCGCGCCTTAGCAATCGCTAAACCAACTCCGAGAGGTTATTGACCACGCCGGAGCACGATCAACCTGACCACGAGGGTCTGTTTCCTGCGAGCAAACGAAGAACAAGCAAGAAACTAAGATTGCAATCTGGATATTGCGAATATAAGATGAAAGCTTTATTGATCAAGGTGGGGTTCTGTGACGCCTTTGTCTGGTCGTTGAACACAAACGAAGTACGCGAAGTTGCAGCTATGGCGAACTTTTAATCTAAACAAAACCCAAAGTCTAAACGATGCCCTAAGGGCTGTATATATGGAGGAAGATGGGGGAATTTCGTGGCCCTTGGTGGAGGAGTCCGAAATCAACCCTATCTCTTGTTTCCCCACACATACGGACTCTAAAAATAGCCTATACTTATGTATTTCGAAATTACATGGGCCTGGCCCAATAATAAGGTGACGCAGCACCTAAAATAGCCTCGGGACGAAATTTATGAAGTGGCATCTTGTATATTTCGTTCAAGGCTTCATGCACCCATTATGGTGGCTTCAAAGTCCTGAAATCATCACTTGTAACTCCGTTCTTGTTCCCCTTGCGCATGCCATCATCTCCATGCTTGTTCTTGCTCCAATGTTCATCCTTCTCCAAGCTAGGCCCTTCATTTGTAAGCAAAACAAATGTATCCAATTTAGGCAGCATCATATTCTCATGAACATTAGAATCATTACCAAGAAACGAAAGTACCTGGTAATTTAGTTGGCGTGCACGAGCTCTAGTAATTGGTCCAGTATGTATAGCAGCAGGGGCTGTGGGTGTAACAATTGTATTGATGTCCTCATCAGGATATATCTATGGACTTTGTTTTAGGTTTACCTCGAACAAAGAAGGGGAGGGATAGCATATTTGTTGTCGTGGATAGATTCTCGAAAATGGTACACTTTATACCATGTCATAAAAGCGATGATGCTGTTAATGTTGCTGATTTGTTCTTTCGTGAAATTATTCGCTTGCATGGTGTGCCAAATACTATTGTTTCAGATCGTGATACTAAATTTCTTAGCCACTTTTGGAGATGTTTATGGGCTAAGTTGGGGACTAAACTGCTTTTTAGTACTACTTGTCACCCCCAAACTGATGGACAAACTGAAGTAGTCAATAGAACATTGTCTACTATGCTTAGGGCTGTTTTGAAGAATAATAAGAAAATGTGGGAGGAATGCTTGCCTCATATTGAATTTGCTTATAATTGTTCATTGCATTCTACTACTAAGATGTGCCCTTTTGAAGTTGTGTATGGTTTCCTACCTCGTGCACCTATTGATTTGTTGCCTCTTCCATCTTCGGAGAAGGTTAATTTTGATGCTAAACAACGTGCTGAATTGATTTTAAAAATGCATGAGCTAACTAAGGAAAACATTGAGCGTATGAATGCTAAATATAAACTTGCTGGAGATAAGGGTAGAAAACATGTTGTGTTTGCACCTGGAGATCTTGTTTGGTTACATTTGCGTAAGGATAGATTTCCTGATTTGCGCAAATCAAAGCTAATGCCACGTGCTGATGGTCCCTTTAAGGTGTTAGAGAAAATAAATGATAATGCATATAAACTTGAGCTGCCTGCAGATTTTGGGGTTAGTCCCACTTTTAACATTGCAGATTTGAAGCCTTATTTGGGTGAGGAAGATGAACTTCCGTCGAGGACGACTTCATTTCAAGAAGGGGAGGATGATGAGGACATCAATACAATTGTTACACCCACAGTCCCTGCTGCTATACATACTGGACCAATTACTAGAGCTCGTGCACGCCAACTAAATTACCAGGTACTTTCGTTTCTTGGTAATGTGTTAGAGGCAAAGGTGTCCCGTCTTTCGATGAGATGGTGGATTTCGCTTTGGTGGAAGTCGACTTTGACGATCCGACTACGAACGTGCGAGGACGTCGCGCCTTAGCAATCGCTAAACCAACTCCGAGAGGTTATTGACCACGCCGGAGCACGATCAACCTGACCACGAGGGTCTGTTTCCTGCGAGCAAACGAAGAACAAGCAAGAAACTAAGATTGCAATCTGGATATTGCGAATATAAGATGAAAGCTTTATTGATCAAGGTGGGGTTCTGTGACGCCTTTGTCTGGTCGTTGAACACAAACGAAGTACGCGAAGTTGCAGCTATGGCGAACTTTTAATCTAAACAAAACCCAAAGTCTAAACGATGCCCTAAGGGCTGTATATATGGAGGAAGAGGGGGGAATTTCGTGGCCCTTGGTGGAGGGGTCCGAAATCAACCCTATCTCTTGTTTCCCGACACATACGGACTCTAAAAATAGCCTATACTTATGTATTTCGAAATTACATGGGCCTGGCCCAATAATAAGGTGACGCAGCACCTAAAATAGCCTCGGGACGAAATTTATGAAGTGGCATCTTGTATATTTCGTCCAAGGCTTCATGCACCCATTATGGTGGCTTCAAAGTCCTGAAATCATCACTTGTAACTCCGTTCTTGTTCCCCTTGCGCATGCCATCATCTCCATGCTTGTTCTTGCTCCAATGTTCATCCTTCTCCAAGCTAGGCCCTTCATTTGTAAGCAAAACAAATGTATCCAATTTAGGCAGCATCATATTCTCATGAACATTAGAATCATTACCAAGAAACGAAAGTACCTGGTAATTTAGTTGGCGTGCACGAGCTCTAGTAATTGGTCCAGTATGTATAGCAGCAGGGGCTGTGGGTGTAACAATTGTATTGATGTCCTCATCAACTTGCTACACATTTCTTTTGGCCAAAGATGAGACGGGATGTTGAGCGTTTTATTGCTCGATGCACTACATGTCAAAAAGCTAAGTCACGACTCAATCCTCATGGTTTATATATGCCTTTGCCTGTACCTAGTGTTCCTTGGGAGGATATATCTATGGACTTTGTTTTAGGTTTACCTCGAACAAAGAAGGGGAGGGATAGCATATTTGTTGTCGTGGATAGATTCTCGAAAATGGCACACTTTATACCATGTCATAAAAGCGATGATGCTGTTAATGTTGCTGATTTGTTCTTTCGTGAAATTATTCGCTTGCATGGTGTGCCAAATACTATTGTTTCAGATCGTGATACTAAATTTCTTAGCCACTTTTGGAGATGTTTATGGGCTAAGTTGGGGACTAAACTGCTTTTTAGTACTACTTGTGACCCCCAAACTGATGGACAAACTGAAGTAGTCAATAGAACGTTGTCTACTATGCTTAGGGCTGTTTTGAAGAATAATAAGAAAATGTGGGAGGAATGCTTGCCTCATATTGAATTTGCTTATAATCGTTCATTGCATTCTACTACTAAGATGTGCCCTTTTGAAGTTGTGTATGGTTTCCTACCTCGTGCACCTATTGATTTGTTGCCTCTTCCATCGTCGGAGAAGGTTAATTTTGATGCTAAACAACGTGCTGAATTGATTTTAAAAATGCATGAGTTAACTAAGGAAAACATTGAGCGTATGAATGCTAAATATAAACTTGCTGGAGATAAGGGTAGAAAACATGTTGTGTTTGCACCTGGAGATCTTGTTTGGTTACATTTGCGTAAGGATAGATTTCCAGATTTGCGCAAATCAAAGCTAATGCCACGTGCTGATGGTCCCTTTAAGGTGTTAGAGAAAATAAATGATAATGCATATAAACTTGAGCTGCCTGCAGATTTTGGGGTTAGTCCCACTTTTAACATTGCAGATTTGAAGCCTTATTTGGGTGAGGAAGATGAACTTCCATCGAGGACGACTTCATTTCAAGAAGGGGAGGATGATGAGGACACCAATACAATTGTTACACCCACAGCCCCTGCTGCTATACATACTGGACCAATTACTAGAGCTCGTGCACGCCAACTAAATTACCAGGTACTTTCGTTTCTTGGTAATGATTCTAATGTTCATGAGAATATGATGCTGCCTAAATTGGATACATTTGTTTTGCTTACAAATGAAGGGCCTAGCTTGGAGAAGGATGAACATTGGAGCAAGAACAAGCATGGAGATGATGGCATGCGCAAGGGGAACAAGAATGGAGTTACAAGTGATGATTTCAGGACTTTGAAGCCACCATAATGGGTGCATGAAGCCTTGGACGAAATATACAAGATGCCACTTCATAAATTTCGTCCCGAGGCTATTTTAGGTGCTGCATCACCTTATTATTGGGCCAGGCCCATGTAATTTCGAAATACATAAGTATAGGCTATTTTTAGAGTCCGTATGTGTGGGGAAACAAGAGATAGGGTTGATTTCGGACTCCTCCACCAAGGGCCACGAAATTCCCCCATCTTCCTCCATATATACAGCCCTTAGGGCATCGTTTAGACTTTGGGTTTTGTTTAGATTAAAAGTTCGCCATAGCTGCAACTTCGCGTACTTCGTTTGTGTTCAACGACCAGACAAAGGCGTCACAGAACCCCACCTTGATCAATAAAGCTTTCATCTTATATTCGCAATATCCAGATTGCAATCTCAGTTTCTTGCTTGTTCTTCGTTTGCTCGCAGGAAACAGACCCTCGTGGTCAGGTTGATCGTGCTCTGGCGTGGTCAATAACCTCTCGGAGTTGGTTTAGCGATTGCTAAGGCGCGACGTCCTCGCACGTTCGTAGTCGGATCGTCAAAGTCGACTTCCACCAAAGCGAAATCCATCATCTCATCGAAAGACGGGACACCTCCGCCTCTATCAAGTGGTATCAGGGACTAAGGGATTCGCGTATATAACCTTTGTCGAGAAGCTCTTGTACTTGACGCATAATCTCCTTCGTCTCCTCTGGATTGGTACGGTATGGTGCACGGTTTGGCAGTGAAGCACCGGGAATTAAGTCAATCTGATGCTCAATCCCTCGAATAGGCGGTAATCCCGGTGGCACGTCTTGTGGAAAAACGTCAGCGAACTCCTGCAAAATGTTAGTGACAGCAGGAGGCAAAGAGGAAGGCACGTCCTCGAATGAAAATAATGCCTCTTTGCACACAAAAGCATAGCAAACAGATTTGCTGAAATCTAGCTCATCAATATCAGATTTGGTGGCAAATAAACATGCACTTTTCAATTTAATTTCAGAAGCAACACTAGATGGTTTATTATTAGGCTTCATTTGTTGCTCAAATTCTTTTGCCACAATCTGATTTTCACTCTTATTCGTCTCCTGTTTTGCTTTATTAGCTCTATTAATATCATCTTTCAAAATGGAATCAGGAGTCATAGGAAGCAAAGTAATATTTTTATCCTTATGAACAAGAGTATAGTGATTGTTTCTACCATGGTGTACAGAATTTTTATCAAATTGCCATGGTCTACCAAGTAATAAGGAACATGCTTGCATAGGTACCTAATCACAATCAACATAATCAGCATATGTAGAGATACTAAAATGCACACGAACAGTACGTGTTACCTTAACCTTGCCGCTGTTGTTGAACCATTGGATGTAGTAAGGATGTGGATGTGGTCTTGTGGTGAGAGAAAGCTTCTCCACCATCTCCATGCTAGCCAAGTTGTTGCAGCTCCCTCCGTCTATGATGACGCGCACAGAACGTTCCTTCACAACTCCCTTGGTATGGAACAAATTGTGCCTCTGATTTTGCTCAGCTTGTGTGACCTGCACACTCAAAACACGTTGAGCAACTAAACATTCATACCTGTCAGCGTCTTCAGGAGCCATGTATTGCGTCTCATGATCAGAATCATCTCCACCATGTTCTTCACGTGTAATAAGAGCCAAAGTCTCCTCATCATAGTCACTAGCGGACTCATATCCACCATCCGCGGTAGCAATCATCACACGCGGAGATTTGCATTCTCTCGCATAATGACCTCCTCCCTTACAACGACGACAAATAATATCACTTGTGTGCCCTGTTGATGCCATGGAAGAAGAAGAACGCTGTGCAGGTCCCGCAGGTGCGCTCTTGGCAGATAATGGTGGTTGTGCCTATTTTCTTGTATCACGGCTGGAGGTGGCACCGGATGGAGGTGCTGGTGCAGTTGAAGTAGAAGATGCACGTGGTGTCCATGATGAAGGTCGGCCTGCAGAAAAGTTAGTTCGCCCCAATGCTTGTCGATCCTGCACTTCACGTTCAGCTTTACAAGCAAGATGGAATAAACGAGTGATATTAGTATACTCCTTATAGTCTAGAATGGTCTGAATCTCACTATTTAATCCACCCAGAAAACGTGCAAGCATAGCTTCATTCTCCTCAACAATACCACATCTAATCATGCCAGTTTGTAATTCCTGATAATATTCTTCTACAAAATTTTTCCCTTGTCTTAAACGCTGCAATTTTTGAAGCAATTCACGTTGATAATATGGTGGAACCCAACGCGTACGCATAGCAGTTTTCAAAGCAGCCCAAGTAGTTGGAATAGGATATAATCTACAATGTTCAGACCACCATACACATGCAAAACTAGTGAAAGCACAAACGGCAGCAGCAACTCGTCTCTCCTCAGGATATTGTAAACATGTAAATCGTTGTTCAGTTTCTAACTCCCAAGTAAGATATATATCAGGAACATATCTACCCTCAAATGGTGGAATATTCAATTTCAGTTTAGGAATATGGACATCATCTCGTACCTGAGGTGGTGGTGCAGGCCTACCATTATGAATATATACCTGAGGTCGACCTGCTGGTGGCGGTACAGGTGGCTGCACGTAGTGTTGATTTTGATCAACCTCATCCTCATAATCTCCCACATATTCATCCTCCTCCGCATCAGCAGCAGGAGCCACAGAAGTATCAACAGCAGCACCAACAGTTTGGCCAAATGCAAGAGGAACACGGCTTGCTCGGTGGAGGTCTGCTTCGCGACGTGGAGGTATTCGTTGCTGTTGTTGTTGGAGAGGTGCGTTAGGTGCAGCGGGTGGTGGTGGTGGAAGACGCGCGAGCAATTCATTAAACTTGTTATCGAGCTTTGTTTCGAACGTCTTCTCAAGGCGAGTGATCTTCTCCATGGCCTCTTCAAAGTTGTTCAACACATCTTGCACCTGTTCAGTCATCATTTGCTGAAACTTATCATGAAGCTCCTTGTTCGATAAATTCTCCCAGTCAATCTCGTCGGCTTGTGATCCTGGCATGGTTAGTAGCAATAGAAACACACAAGAATATGATCCTACAGACTACGAACAAGTGGTGGTGGTGGGTGTCACAAATCCGTCAAGCAAATCTCAAATTCTTACCAGTTCTTACCCAGCAGCAGGCGGTGATCGGCAACCGTTGTAGTCAAAAACTCTCAAAGCTTGGATAGAGCGATTACCAGGGAGAGTCAAACGCACGACGTAGATGTATGTGGAGCTGGGAAGGCTTATAATATGGTAGCAAAAAGGGTTAGCAATAATCAATTCAGAGATGCAAAGTTGAATAAACGCTCAACGACGGTACTGTGCTGGTCCTAGGCAAGACTGTGCTAGAGACGCGAGCCTAGAACACTAACAAAATCACGGCGCGGCACGTAAACAAGGGAAAAGCACACTCTGAATTTTTTTTTTGCTCTTTTTTTTTTGGCGCTCTTTTTTTTGCGCTGCTTTTTTTTTTGCGAAAAATCACTATAATGGCGAGTGTCTCAAAACTCTTCCTAGCTCAAACTGACAGGATAGGCACGAAATTTTTTCGACCAATTTTTTTTTTTCGACTGCCCGGACCCAAAAACTGGAAACGGGTCAAAAAAAACTTCCTATAATGGCACCTGTCTCAAAACACTCAGAAACACCTAAAAATAGGATAGCCAGAATTTTTTTCGAAAAATGCGTTTTCGAAAAATTTTGGGCCTAAACGGAGCATGGCTACCCGACTCTTTTTTTTTTTCCGAAACCTACTCCGGCAAGGAAACACGAATCGGAAACTAGATGGATCCCGAAAACAAACCTAATAAGCAAAGAACTCGTATTGGTGGTGGATATATGGTGGTGGTATATGGCAGCGGTGGTGGTAGCGGTGGTAGTATATGGATATGGATCGATGGTGGTATATGGACACGGATTGGTGGTGGTATATGGATACGGATTCGGTGCGGTGGTGGTAGATGGCAGGGGCGATGATGATGGTGCGGCGGCGGCGTGACAACTTATGACCAGAACTCGAAACTCTACAAGACTAGACTCTAAGACCAGCAACTAGACACGACGATGCAACCGCAAATTCAACAAAGCAAAACCCTAAAAAGATTATGCAAGGCTCAGATTGGTTCGGATATGATGAACTAACCCTAAATTTTTTTCGTGGCTTTTTCGTGGACTATAGGTATGAAGAACAGACTCGATCTAAACTACGAAAAACTGTAAAATCTCACCGAGCAACCTGGAAATCTGATACCACTTGATAGAGGCAAAGGTGTCCCGTCTTTCGATGAGATGGTGGATTTCGCTTTGGTGGAAGTCGACTTTGACGATCCGACTATGAACGTGCGAGGACGTCGCGCCTTAGCAATCGCTAAACCAACTCCGAGAGGTTATTGACCACGCCGGAGCACGATCAACCTGACCACGAGGGTCTGTTTCCTGCGAGCAAATGAAGAACAAGCAAGAAACTAAGATTGCAATCTGGATATTGCGAATATAAGATGAAAGCTTTATTGATCAAGGTGGGGTTCTGTGACGCCTTTGTCTGGTCGTTGAACACAAACGAAGTACGCGAAGTTGCAGCTATGGCGAACTTTTAATCTAAACAAAACCCCAAAGTCTAAACGATGCCCTAAGGGCTGTATATATGGAGGAAGAGGGGGGGAATTTCGTGGCCCTTGGTGGAGGGGTCCGAAATCAACCCTATCTCTTGTTTCCCCACACATACGAACTCTAAAAATAGCCTATACTTATGTATTTCGAAATTACATGGGCCTGGCCCAATAATAAGGTGACGCAGCACCTAAAATAGCCTCGGGACGAAATTTATGAAGTGGCATCTTGTATATTTCGTCCAAGGCTTCATGCACCCATTATGGTGGCTTCAAAGTCCTGAGATCATCACTTGTAACTCCGTTCTTGTTCCCCTTGCGCATGCCATCATCTCCATGCTTGTTCTTGCTCCAATGTTCATCCTTCTCCAAGCTAGGCCCTTCATTTGTAAGCAAAACAAATGTATCCAATTTAGGCAGCATCATATTCTCATGAACATTAGAATCATTACCAAGAAACGAAAGTACCTGGTAATTTAGTTGGCGTGCACGAGCTCTAGTAATTGGTCCAGTATGTATAGCAGCAGGGGCTGTGGGTGTAACAATTGTATTGATGTCCTCATCAACAAGAGTATAGTGATTGTTTCTACCATGGTGTACAGAATTTTTATCAAATTGCCATGGTCTACCAAGTAATAAGGAACATGCTTGCATAGGTACCACATCACAATCAACATAATCAGCATATGTAGAGATACTAAAATGCACACGAACAGTACGTGTTACCTTAACCTTGCCGCTGTTGTTGAACCATTGGATGTAGTAAGGATGTGGATGTGGTCTTGTGGTGAGAGAAAGCTTCTCCACCATCTCCATGCTAGCCAAGTTGTTGCAGCTCCCTCCGTCTATTATGACGCGCACAGAACGTTCCTTCACAACTCCCTTGGTATGGAACAAATTGTGCCTCTGATTTTGCTCAGCTGGTGTGACCTGCACACTCAAAACACGTTGAGCAACTAAACATTCATACCTGTCAGCGTCTTCAGGAGCCATGTATTGCGTCGCATGATCAGAATCATCTCCACCATGTTCTTCACGTGTAATAAGAGCCAAAGTCTCCTCATCATAGTCACTAGCGGACTCATATCCACCATCCGCGGTAGCAATCATCACACGCGGAGATTTGCATTCTCTCGCATAATGACCTCCTCCCTTACAACAACGACAAATAATATCACTTGTGTGCCCTGTTGATGCCATGGAAGAAGAAGAACGTTGTGCAGGCCCCGCAGGTGCGCTCTTGGCAGATAATGGTGGTTGTGCCTGTTTTCTTGTATCACGGCTGGAGGTGGCACCGGATGGAGGTGCTGGTGCAGTTGAAGTAGAAGATGCACGTGGTGTCCATGATGAAGATCGGCCTGCAGAAAAGTTAGTTCGCCCCAATGCTTGTCGATCCTGCACTTCACGTTCAGCTTTACAAGCAAGATGGAATAAACGAGTGATATTAGTATACTCCTTATAGTCTAGAATGGTCTGAATCTCTCTATTTAATCCACCCAGAAAACGTGCAAGCATAGCTTCATTCTCCTCAACAATACCACATCTAATCATGCCAGTTTGTAATTCCTGATAATATTCTTCTACAGAATTTTTTCCTTGTCTTAAGCGCTGTAATTTTTGAAGCAATTCACGTTGATAATATGGTGGAACCCAACGCGTACGCATAGCAGTTTTCAAAGCAGCCCAAGTAGTTGGAATAGGATATAATCTACAATGTTCAGACCACCATACACATGCAAAACTAGTGAAAGCACAAACAGCAGCAGCAACTCGTCTCTCCTCGGGATATTTTTTTTTTCCGAAACCTACTCCGGCAAGGAAACACGAATCGGAATCGAGATGGATCCCGAAAACAAACCTAATAAGCAAAGAACTCGGATTGGTGGTGGATATATGGTGGTGGTATATGGCAGCGGTGGTGGTAGCGGTGGTAGTATATGGATATGGATCGGTGGTGGTATATGGACACGGATTGGTGGTGGTATATGGATACGAATTCGGAGCGGTGGTGGTAGATGGCAGGGGCGATGATGATGGTGCGGCGGCGGCGTGACAACTTATGACCAGAACTCGAAACTCTAAAAGACTAGACTCTAAGACCAGCAACTAGACACGACGATGCAACCGCAAATTCAACAAAGCAAAACCCTAAAAAGATTATGCAAAGGCTCAGATTGGTTCGGATATGATGAACTAACCCTAATTTTTTTTTGTTGCTTTTTCGTGGACTGTAGGTATGAAGAACAGACTCGATCTAAACTACGAAAAACTGTAAAATCTCACCGAGCAACCTGGAAATCTGATACCACTTGATAGAGGCAAAGGTGTCCCGTCTTTCGATGAGATGGTGGATTTCGCTTTGGTGGAAGTCGACTTTGACGATCCGACTACGAACGTGCGAAGACGTCGCGCCTTAGCAATCGCTAAACCAACTCCGAGAGGTTATTGACCACGCCGGAGCACGATCAACCTGACCACGAGGGTCTGTTTCCTGCGAGCAAACGAAGAACAAGCAAGAAACTGAGATTGCAATCTGGATATTGCGAATATAAGATGAAAGCTTTATTGATCAAGGTGGGGTTCTGTGACGCCTTTGTCTGGTCGTTGAACACAAACGAAGAACGCGAAGTTGCAGCTATGGCGAACTTTTAATCTAAACAAAACCCAAAGTCTAAACGATGCCCTAAGGGCTGTATATATGGAGGAAGAGGGGGGAATTTCGTGGCCCTTGGTGGAGGGGTCCGAAATCAACCCTATCTCTTGTTTCCCCACACATACGGACTCTAAAAATAGCCTATACTTATGTATTTCGAAATTACATGGGCCTGGCCCAATAATAAGGTGACGCGGCACCTAAAATAGCCTCGGGACGAAATTTATGAAGTGGCATCTTGTATATTTCGTCCAAGGCTTCATGCACCCATTATGGTGGCTTCAAAGTCCTGAAATCATCACTTGTAACTCCATTCTTGTTCCCCTTGCGCATGCCATCATCTCCATGCTTGTTCTTGCTCCAATGTTCATCCTTCTCCAAGCTAGGCCCTTCATTTGTAAGCAAAACAAATGTATCCAATTTAGGCAGCATCATATTCTCATGAACATTAGAATCATTACCAAGAAACGAAAGTACCTGGTAATTTAGTTGGCGTGCACGAGCTCTAGTAATTGGTCCAGTATGTATAGCAGCAGGGGCTGTGGGTGTAACAATTGTATTGATGTCCTCATCATCAGGATCTACAACTTTCTGCCATAGTTTGTTGAAAAAATCATAGAGGTAAATGAGTGTGTTTCTTAGATCTTTGTCCATCAGATTCCTATTGGCCACCGGGAGGATTTGTGTCAACATTACGTGGCACATGTTACTTCATGTGTCCCAACTTCATTTTACTTGAGCTACATTGATACGTCTCCGTCGTATCAATAATTTTTGATTGTTCCATGCCAATATTATTCAACTTTCATATACTTTTGGCAAATTTTTATACTATTTTTGGGACTAACATATTGATCTAGTGCCCAGCGCTAGTTCCTGTTTGTTGCATATTTTATGTTTCGCAGAAACCACATATCAAACGGAGTCCAAACGGGATAAAAACAGACGGAGAATATTTTTGGAATATTTATGATTTTTGGGAAGAAGAATCAATGCGGTGCCCGAGCAGGCCACGAGGCAGGGGTGGGCACCCCTAACCCTTGTGGGCACCCCATAAGGCAGTTGCTGCTCTTCTTTTGCTGCAAGAAAGCTAATTTCCGGAAAAAAAGCATGGCGAAGGTTTCAATTCAATCGGAGTTATGGATCTCCGGATATATAAGAAATGGTGAAAGGGCAGAATCTGGGAACGCAGAAACAGAGAGAGACAGATAGACAGATTCAATCTTGGAGGGGCTCTCGCCCCTCCCACGCCATGGAGACCATGGACCAGAGGGGAAACCCTTCTCCCATCTAGGGAGAAGGTCAAGGAAGAAGAAGAAGAAGAAGAAGGGGGGGATCTCTCCCCCTCTCTCCCGGTGGTGCCGGAACACCACCGGGCCATCATCATCACCGCGATCTACACCAACACCTCCGTCATCTTCACCAACTTCTCCATCACCTTCCCCCCATCTATATTCAGCGGTCCACTCTCCTGCAACCCGCTGTACCCTCTACTTGAACATGGTGATTTATGCTTCATATGATGTGTTGCCATCCTATGATGTCTGAATAGATTTTCATTGTCCTATCGGTAATTGGTGAATTGCTATGATTGGTTTAATTTTCTTGTGGTTATGTTGCTGTCCTTTGGTGCCCATCATATGAGCGCGCGCATGGATCACACCATAGGGTTAGTTGTATGTTGATAGGACTATGTATTGGAGGGCAAGAGTGACAGAAGCTTCAACCTAGCATAGAAATTGATGCATACGGGATTGAAGGGGGACAAATATATCTTAATGATATGGTTGGGTTTTACCTTAATTAACGTTAGTAGTTCCGGATGCTTGCTAATAGTTCCAATCATAAGTGCATAGAATTCCAATTCAGGGATGACATGCTAGCAGTGGCCTCTCACACATCAAACTTGCTATCGGTCTAGTAAAGTAGTCAATTGCTTAGGGACAATTCCGCAACTCCTACCACACTTTTCCGCACTCGCTATACTAACTTTATTTCTTCTTTATCTAAAAAGCCCCTAGTTTATATTTACATGCTCTTTATATTCTTGCAAACCTATCCAACAACACCTACAAAGTACTTCTAGTTTCATACTTGTTTTAGGTAAAGCGAACGTTAAGCGTGTGTAGAGTTGTATCGGTGGTCGATAGAACTTGAGGGAATATTTGTTCTACCTTTAGCTCCTCGTTGGGTTCGACACTCTTACTTATCGAAAGAGGCTACAATTGATCCCCTATACTTGTGGATTATCAAGACCTTTTTCTGGCGCCGTTGCCGGGGAGTCATAGCATGGGGTGAATATTCTCGTGTGTGCTTGTTTGCTTTATCACTAAGTAATTTTTATTTGCTATTCTTAGTTGTTTTATATCTTTAGTTATGGGTAGGAAACGCAAAATACCAAAAAAAATTAGTTGTACCTACTACACCAATGGTTGAAGAACCACTCAAAATTTATCACACTCCTGAAGCTTTTTACTTGGATCATCTTCGATCCCTATGTGCTCGTTCTGAAATCCCAACTAGCTTAGTTGAGGGAAAATCTTTAGATGAGCATGCTTGTTATGTGCGACACCGTATATCTGAAAAAGGGAAACTTTTAGTGGATCAAATTCATCGTTTGCAATGCTATGCTTGGAATTTATGTGAAATATATGATTTTACTTGTTGTCATGAAGACCCTAAGAAACACCTTCCCTACCAATGTGAGTTTAGTGATAATGGAATCGTATCTTCGTATGCTAAGGGTGTTTATAATTACTATGATGTTCTACAAATTGAAGAATTTGTTGCTTTCAAGGGTGCTTATGAAATTGCTTCTTTGATTGGAAAGTATGATGCTACTCTTTACAAATCTGAAAATTTTGCCATACTCAAATATTCTTATGATAATTATGCTTCTAATCCCTATGTTAAACCATATATTGAGGACTCCTCCGCTGTCCAAGAAGAGATTAATATTTTGCAGGAGTCTATGGAAGAAGGAATTGATGAAACTATGAGCTCACTGGATGAAAAAGATGATGAGGAGAGCGAAGAACAAAAGGAGGAAGAGCGGATTAGCTACCCGTGCCCACCTTCTAATGATAGTAACTCTTCAAGTCATACATTGTTTAATTCCCCGTCGTGCTTACCGAAGGATGATTGCTATGATGATTGTCATGATCCCATTGATTCTTTTGAAATATCCCTTTTTGATGATGCTTGCTATGCTTGTGGCCAAGATGCCAATATGAATTAATGCTTATGGAGATGAACTTGCTATAGTCCCTTATGTTAAACATGCAATTGTTGCTATTGCACCCACGCATGATAGTCCTATTATCTTTTTGAATTCTCCCTACTACACTATATCGGAGAAGTTTGCCCTTATTAAGGATTATATTGATGGGTTGCGTCTTACTACTACACATGATAATTTTGATAGATATAATATGCATGTGCTTGCTGCTCCTACTTGCAATTATTATGAGAGAGGAACTATATCTCCACCTCTCTATGTTTCCAATATGATAAAATTGCAAGAAACTGCTTATATTATGCATTGGCCTTTACTATGTGTGCATGAATTGTTCTTTTATAACATGCCGATGCATAGGAAGAGAGTTAGACTTCGTTGTTGCATGATATATGTTACTTTGTGCTCACTACTAAATTACAAATCATTGTTAATTAAAATTGGCTTTGATATACCTTGGGATCCGGGTGGATCCATTACTTGAGCACTATATGCCTAGCTTAATGGATTTAAAGAAAGCGCTGCCAGGGAGACAGCCCGGAAGTTTTAGAGAGTCATTTATTTCTGTTGAGTGCTTTTATAAAGTTTAAAAACAAAAAAAATAAAGAGGGGAACCCAAAACTTTTCAAAAAGGAAAGTGAAAGTGAGAAAGACAAGCATTGTTCAAGTGGGGGAGCTCCTTGAACTTTGTTCATGCTCACGGAAACTTTGTGAATCTTAATTACAAAAACTTTTCATCAGAAATAATTATCCCGTTGTACAATTCGATTATATAATGAAAATAATGTGCCAAGGTTTGCCTTTAGGATGTTTAGATGGCTTGTTGGTTTGTGCGGTGCAGGACAAAAACTTTGGCTGTAGTGCGCAATTTTACATTTTTACTGGAATGTCAAACGATTCTGCAACGTTTTGCAGTGTCTTTCTATACAAATTATTTATTTTTCCTAATTTTGGTAGAATTTTTGGAGTACCAGAAGTATGGTGAATGTTCAGATTACTATAGACTGTCCTGTTTAAGACATATTCTGTTTTTGATGCATAGTTTGCTTATTTTGATGAGACTATCAATTTCTATCAGTGGATTAAGCCATGGAAAAGTTATATTACAGTAACTACAATGCAAAAACAAAATCTGAATTGGTTTGCAACAGTACTTAGAGTAGCAATTTGCTTTATTATACTAACAGATCTTACCGAGTTTTCTGTTGAAGTTTTGTATGGATGAAGTGTTCGAAGATCGAGGATGTCTTGATATGAGGAAAATGAGGAGAGGCAAGAGTTCATGCTTGGGGATGCCCAAGGCACCCCAAGTAAATATTCAAGGAGACTCAAGTGTCTAAGCTTGGGGATGTCCCGGAAGGCATCCCATCTTTCTTCAACAAGTATTGATATGTGCAAATTTTGGAGCGTCTTTTGCGTTTAGTTTTTACTGTTCTTTTATGCACCATGCTGGTATGAGATAGTCCATGGTTGATTTATAGAATCCTCATTGCACTTCACTTAAATCTTTTGAGTATGGCTTTATAGAATGCTTCATGTGCTTCACTTATATTATTTGAAGTTTGGATTGCCTGTTTCTCTTCACATAGAAAACCGCCATTTGTAGAATGCTCTTTTGCTTCAGTTATATTTGTTAGAGCGTGGGCATATCTTTTGTAGAAAGAATTAAACTCTCTTGCTTCACTTATATCCATTTAAAGAGATGATAGGGATTGGTCATTCACATGGTTAGTCATAAAATCCTACATAAAACTTGTAGATCACTGAATATGATATGTTTGATTGCTTGCAATAGTTTTGCGATATAGAGATGATAATATGTGGGAGGTTCTAGTAAATGGTTGTGTTTAGTAAGGATATTGGTGTTAAGGTTTGTGATTCTCGAAGCATGCCCGTATGGTCTCCTAACTATGTAACCAAATTGGTGCGCATTGTATTTTGATTGTTTATCTTTGCGTGAAGGTCGGGGGCGCGCGATGGTTAACTCCTACCAACCTCCTCCCTAGGAGCATGCATAGTAGTACTTTGCTTCGAGGGCTAATAAACTTTTGCAATAAGTATATGAGTTCTTTATGACTAATGTGAGTCCATGGTTTATACACACTCTTACCCTTCCATCATTGCTAGCCTCTTTGGTACCGTCCATTGCCCTTTCTCACCTCGAGAGTTGGTGCAAACTTCGCCGGTGCATCCAGACCCCATGATATGATACGATCTATCACACATAAGCCTCCTTATATCTTCCTCTAAACAGCCACCATACGTACCTATCATGGCATTTCCATATCCATTCCGAGAGATATTGCCATGCAACTTCCATCATCATCATATACATGACTTGAGCATTCATTGTCATATTGCTTTGCATGATCGTAAGATAGCTAGCACAATGTTTTCATGGCTTGTCCATTTTTTGATATATTTGCTGTGCTAGGTCATTGCACACCCCGGTACACCGCCGGGGGCATTCATATAGAGTCATATCTTTGTTCTAGATATCAAGTTGTAATATTGAGTTGTAAGTAAATATAAGTGTGATAATCATCATTATTAGAGCATTGCCCCAGTGAGGAAAGAAGCAATGATTCCCTCACAAGTTGGGATGAGTCTCTGGACTTTATGAAAAATAAAAGAGGCCAAAGAAGCCCAAATAAAAAAAAGAGGCCAAAAAAGCCCACCAAAAAATAAAAAAAAATAAAAAAAGAGAAAATAAAAAAATGAGAGAAAAAGAGAGAAGGGGCAATGCTACTATCCTTTTACCACACTTGTGCTTCAAAATAGCACCATGTTCTTCATATAGAGAGTCTCTTGAGTTATCACTTTCATATACTAATGGGAATTTTCATTATAGAAGTTGGCTTGTATATTCCGATGATGAGCTTCCTCAAATGCCTGAGGTCTTCATGAGCAAGCAAGTTGGATGCACACCCACTTAGTTTCCAGTTTGAGCTTTCATACACTTATAGCTCTTAGTGCATCCATTGCATGGCAAACCCTATTCCTCGCATTGACATCAATTGATGGGCATCTCCATAGCCCGTTGATTAGCCGCGTCGATATGAGACTTTCTCCCTTTTTGTCTTCTCCACACAACCTCCACCATCATACTCTATTCCACCTGTAGTGCTATATCCATGGCTTGCGCTCATGTGTTGCCTGAAGGTTGAAAAAGTTGAAGCGCGTTAAAAAGTATGGACCAATTGCTTGGCTGACACCGGGATAGGCATGAGGGGTGCCTTGTGTTAAGAAAAGGTAGCATAAAAGACTATATGATTTTGTAGGGATAACGTTCTGTAAGCATTGATATTTTGAAAAAAATGATTGTTTGTTGGGATGCCTGACTATTATTATTTTTATGTCAAATGATAGACTATTGCTTTGAATCACTCATGTCTTAATATTCGTGCCATGATTAGATTACATGATCAAGATTATGCTAGGTAGCATTCCACATCAAAAATTATCTTTTTTATCATTTACCTACTCGAGGACGAGCAGGAATTAAGCCTGGGGATGCTGATACGTCTCCATCATATCTATAATTTTTGATTGTTCCATGCCAATATTATTCAACTTTCATATACTTTTGGCAACTTTTTATACTATTTTTGGGACAAACATATTGATCCAGTGCCCAGTGCCAGTTCCTGTTTGTTGCATGTTTTATGTTTCGCAAAAATCCCATATCGAACGGAGTCCAAATGGGATAAAAACGGACGGAGAATATTTTTGGAATATTTATGATTTTTGGGAAGAAGAATCAACGCGAGACGGTGCCCGAGGGGCCACGAGGCAGGGGGCGCGCCCCTGACCCTCGTGGGCACCCCGTAAGGCGGTTGATGCTCTTCTTTTGCTGCAAAAAAGCTAATTTCCGGAAAAAAATCATGGCGAATGTTTCAATCCAATCGGAGTTATGGATCTTCGGATATATAAGAAACATGAAAGGGCAGAATCTGAGAACATAGAAACAGAGAGAGACAGAGAGACAGATCCAATCTCGGAGGGGATCTTGCCCCTCCCACACCATGGTGACCATGGACCAGAGGGCAAACCCTTCTCCCATTTAGGGAGAAGGTCAAGGAAGAAGAAGAAGAAGAAGGGGGGCTCTCTCCCCCTCTCTCCCGATGGCGCCGGAACACCGTCGGGGCCATCATCATCACCGCGATCTACACCAAGACCTCCTCATCTTCACCAATATCTCCATCACCTTCCCCCCATCTTTATTCAGCGGTCCACTCTCCCACAACCCGCTGTACCCTCTACTTGAACATGATGCGTTATGCTTCATATTATTATTCAATGATGTGTTGCCATCCTATGATGTGTGAGTAGATTTTCGTTGTCCTATCGGTAATTGGTGAATTGCTATGACTGGTTTAATTTGCTTGTGGTTATGTTGTTGTCCTTTGGTGCCCATCATATGAGCGCGTGCATGGATCAAACCATAGGGTTAGTTTTATGTTGATAGGACTATGTATTGGAGGGCAAGAGTGACAGAAGCTTCAACCTAGCATAGAAATTGATGCATACGGGATTGAAGGGGGACCAATATATCTTAATGCTATGGTTGGGTTTTACCTTAATGAACGTTAGTAGTTGCGGATGCTTGCTAATAGTTCCAATCATAAGTGCATAGATTCCAAGTCAGGGATGACATGCTGGCAGTGGCCTCTCCCACATAAAACTTGCCATCGGTCTAGTAAAGTAGTCAATTGCTTAGGGACAATTCCGCAACTCCTACCACCACTTTTCCACACTCGCTATACTAACTTTATTACTTCTTTATATTCTTGCAAACCTATCCAACAACACCTACAAAGTCCTTCTAGTTTCATACTTGTTTTAGGTAAAGCGAACGTTAAGTGTGCGTAGAGTTGTATCGCTGGTCGATAGAACTTGAGGGAATATTTGTTCTACCTTTAGCTCCTCGTTGGGTTCGACACTCTTACTTATCGAAAGAGGCTACAATTGATCCCCTATACTTGTGGGTTATCATACATCCATGTGACTTCCGATGTTTGCAGTCTAGGAAGAGGGTGTCTTAACTGACAACAAATAGGTTAAGAACTGTATTGCTTCTTTTGTACCGAAATTTTCATCATCTTCTGCTTCACTCTTGCGTTTTGATTGATCACCAAGCATATCGAGCTGTGCACCATCACCATACTTTGTTTTACCTTTAATCTTGAGCAGATTACCAAGGATGCTTTCACATACGTTCTTCTCTACGTGCATGACATTGATGCGGTGACGTACACGTAGAATCTCCCAGTAAGTAATTTCCAGAACATCGGTTTCTTCTTAAACACTTGATTCTTGTGTGTTTGTTTCATCGTCAAAGCGTGCTTCTTGCCAAGCACACCATTATTTTGGTTAGCCATGTTGTGGCCCACCTCCCCATGAAAAGGTCTTGGGCCCAAACCTAGCTCTGCCGTACCATCAAATTCCTCTTTCATCTTTCGGTATGGGTGATTTCTCTGTAAGAGCCTACGATGACGCAAATACACGGTTTTGCGCCTGTTGGGAAGTGATGTCTACTACACAACTGATGCGGAGCATCCTTCGGTCATCCCCATGGACCTTCCAGCGTCTCACCAAGCACCAAGAGGACCCATGACTAGAGCACGAGCTAGAGCTCTCGAGACCGAGGTGACTTCTCTCCTTAGTGATATATCACGTGATCCTCTCGAGACATGGCTACTACCTCAATCTGGAATGTTGTGCATGATTAGGTACCAAGAGGACCCTCCCGAGGATGCACATGAAGATGGCCAAGACCCCAAGTCCATGGAACAAGAGAAACAATGGGAGAAGGCAAGAACACCCTCCATGATAGAGGCAAAGGTGTCCCGTCTTTCGATGAGATGATGGATATCGCTTTGGTGGCAGTCGACTTTGACGATCCGACTACGAACGTGCGAGGACGTCGCGCCTTAGCAATCGCTAAACCAACTCCGAGAGGTTACTGACCACGCTGGAGCACGATCAACCTGACCACGAGGGTCTGTTTCCTGCGAGCAAACGAAGAACAAGCAAGAAACTGAGATTGCAATCTGGATATTGCGAATATAAGATGAAAGCTTTATTGATCAAGGTGGGGTTCTGTGACGCCTTTGTCTGGTCGTTGAACACAAACGAAGTACGCGAAGTTGCAGCTATGGCAAACTTTTAATCTAAACAAAACCCAAAGTCTAAACGATGCCCTAAGGGCTGTATATATGGAGGAAGAGGGGGGAATTTCGTGGCCCTTGGTGGAGGGGTCCGAAATCAACCCTATCTCTTGTTTCCCCACACATACGGACTCTAAAAATAGCCTATACTTATGTATTTCGAAATTACATGGGCGTGGCCCAATAATAAGGTGACGCAGCACCTAAAATAGCCTCGGGACGAAATTTATGAAGTGGCATCTTGTATATTTCGTCCAAGGCTTCATGCACCCATTATGGTGGCTTCAAAGTCCTGAAATCATCACTTGTAACTCCGTTCTTGTTCCCCTTGCGCATGCCATCATCTCCATGCTTGTTCTTGCACCAATGTTCATCCTTCTCCAAGCTAGGCCCTTCATTTGTAAGCAAAACAAATGTATCCAATTTAGGCAGCATCATATTCTCATGAACATTAGAATCATTACCAAGAAACGAAAGTACCTGGTAATTTAGTTGGCGTGCACGAGCTCTAGTAATTGGTCCAGTATGTATAGCAGCAGGGGCTGTGGGTGTAACAATTGTATTGATGTCCTCATCATCCTCTCCTTCTTGAAATGAAGTCGTCCTCGACGGAAGTTCGTCTTCCTCACCCAAATAAGGCTTCAAATCTGCAATGTTAAAAGTGGGACTAACCCCAAAATCTGCAGGCAGCTCAAGTTTATATGCATTATCATTTATTTTCTCTAACACCTTAAAGGGACCATCAGCACGTGGCATTAGCTTTGATTTGCGCAAATCAGGAAATCTATCCTTACGCAAATGTAACCAAACAAGATCTCCAGGTGCTAACACAACATGTTTTCTACCCTTATCTCCAGCAAGTTTATATTTAGCATTCATACGCTCAATGTTTTCCTTAGTTAACTCATGCATTTTTAAAATCAATTCAGCATGTTGTTTAGCATCAAAATTAACCTTCTCCGAAGATGGAAGAGGCAACAAATCAATAGGTGCACGAGGTAGGAAACCATACACAACTTCAAAAGGGCACATCTTAGTAGTAGAATGCAATGAACGATTATAAGCAAATTCAATATGAGGCAAGCATTCCTCCCACATTTTCTTATTATTCTTCAAAACAGCCCTAAGCATAGTAGACAACGTTCTATTGACTACTTCAGTTTGTCCATCAGTTTGGGGGTGACAAGTAGTACTAAAAAGCAGTTTAGTCCCCAACTTAGCCCATAAACATCTCCAAAAGTGGCTAAGAAATTTAGTATCACGATCTGAAACAATAGTATTTGGCACACCATGCAAGCGAATAATTTCACGAAAGAACAAATCAGCAACTTTAACAGCATCATCGCTTTTATGACATGGTATAAAGTGTGCCATTTTCGAGAATCTATCCACGACAACAAATATGCTATCCCTCCCCTTCTTTGTTCGAGGTAAACCTAAAACAAAGTCCATAGATATATCCTCCCAAGGAACACTAGGTACAGGCAAAGGCATATATAAACCATGAGGATTGAGTCGTGACTTAGCTTTTTGACATGTAGTGCATCGAGCAATAAAACGCTCAACATCCCGTCTCATCTTTGGCCAAAAGAAATGTGTAGCAAGTACGTCCTCCGTCTTCTTCACGCCAAAGTGTCCCATTAATCCTCCTCCATGCGCCTCCTGCAACAACAAAAGACGAACGGAGCTAGCTGGAATGCATAGCTTGTTAGCACGAAACACAAATCCATCGTTAACGACAAACTTGTTCCACATTCTTCCTTCTTTACAATTCTGCATTACATCTTTAAAATCAGCATCGTGCACATATTGATCTTTGATGGTCTCCAAACCAAATATTTTGAAGTCAAGTTGTGAAAGCATAGTATAGCGACGAGACAATGCATCAGCAATAACATTTTCTTTTCCCTTCTTGTGTTTAATGACATAAGGGAAAGTCTCAATGAATTCAACCCATTTAGCATGTCTACGATTCAGTTTAGCTTGACTTTTAATATGTTTCAAAGATTCATGATCAGAATGTATAACAAATTCTTTGGGCCATAAATAATGTTGCCATGTTTCTAAAGTCCGAACAAGAGCATATAATTCTTTATCATAAGTAGAATAATTCAGACTAGGCCCACTCAATTTTTCAGAAAAGTATGCAACAGGTTTGCCATCTTGTAATAACACACCTCCTAATCCAATTCCACTAGCATCACATTCAAGCTCAAAAGTCTTATTAAAATCAGGAAGTTGGAGTAAAGGAGCATGTGTCAACTTATCTTTCAATACCGTGAAGGCTTCTTCCTGTGCGGTACCCCAAACAAAAGGCACATCCTTCTTTGTAAGCTCGTTGAGAGGTGCAGAAATGGTGCTGAAATCTCTCACAAAACGCCTATAGAATCCAGCGAGGCCAAGAAAACTCCTCACTTGTGTGACCGTTTTGGGCTGCGGCCAACTCTCAATAGCTTCAATCTTGGCTTTGTCAACTTCAATTCCCTGTGGAGTAACAACATAGTCAAGAAAAGATACTCGGTCGGTGCAAAAGGTGCACTTCCCAAGGTTACCAAACAAACGTGCATCACGTAGAGCAATAAAAACAGCACGTAAATGTTCCAAATGTTCTTCCAAAGATCTGCTATAAATCAGTATGTCATCAAAGTAAACTACCACAAATCGTCCAATGAAAGCACGTAAAACTTCGTTCATTAATCTCATGAAAGTACTAGGTGCATTAGTTAACCCAAAAGGCATGACTAACCACTCATATAATCCAAACTTAGTTTTAAATGCTGTTTTTCATTCATCTCCCAATTTCATACGAATTTGATGGTAGCCACTACGCAAATCAACTTTGGAGAATATTGTAGAGCCACTCAATTCATCAAGCATATCATCTAGCCTAGGAATAGGATGACGATAACGAATAGTAATATTATTAATGCCTCTACAATCAACACACATACGTGATGTACCATCCTTTTTCGGCACTAGAATAATAGGAACAACACAAGGACTAAGGGATTCGTGTATATAACCTTTGTCGAGAAGCTCTTGTACTTGACGCATAATCTCCTTCGTCTCCTCTGGATTGGTACGGTATGGTGCACGGTTTGGCAGTGAAGCACCGGGAATTAAGTCAATCTGATGCTCAATCCCTCGAATAGGCGGTAATCCCGGTGGCACGTCTTGTGGAAAGACGTCAGCGAACTCCTGCAAAATGTTAGTGACAGCAGGAGGCAAAGAGGAAGGCACGTCCTCGAATGAAAATAATGCCTCTTTGCAGACAAAAGCATAGCAAACAGATTTGCTGAAATCTAGCTCATCAATATTAGATTTGGTGGCAAATAAACATGCACTTTTCAATTTAATTTCAGAAGCAACACTAGATGGTTTATTATTAGGCTTCATTTGTTGCTCAAATTCTTTTGCCACAATCTGATTTTCACTCTTATTCGTCTCCTGTTTTGCTTTATTAGCTCTATTAATATCATCTTTCAAAATGGAATCAGGAGTCATAGGAAGCAAAGTAATATTTTTATCCTTATGAACAAGAGTATAGTGATTGTTTCTACCATGGTGTACAGAATTTTTATCAAATTGCCATGGTCTACCAAGTAATAAGGAACATGCTTGCATAGGTACCACATCACAATCAACATAATCAGCATATGTAGAGATACTAAAATGCACACGAACAGTACGTGTTACCTTAACCTTGCCGCTGTTGTTGAACCATTGGATATAGTAAGGATGTGGATGTGGTCTTCTGGTGAGAGAAAGCTTCTCCACCATCTCCATGCTAGCCAAGTTGTTGCAGCTCCCTCCGTCTATGATGACGCGCACAGAACGTTCCTTCACAACTCCCTTGGTATGGAACAAATTGTGCCTCTGATTTTGCTCAGCTTGTGTGACCTGCACACTCAAAACACGTTGAGCAACTAAAAATTCATACCTGTCAGCGTCTTCAGGAGCCATGTATTGCGTCTCATGATCAGAATCATCTCCACCATGTTCTTCACGTGTAATAAGAGCCAAAGTCTCCTCATCATAGTCACTAGCGGACTCATATCCACCATCCGCGGTAGCAATCATCACACGCGGAGATTTGCATTCTCTCGCATAATGACCTCCTCCCTTACAACGACGACAAATAATATCACTTGTGTGCCCTGTTGATGCCATGGAAGAAGAAGAACGCTGTGCAGGCCCCGCAGGTGCGCTCTTGGCAGATAATGGTGGTTGTGCCTGTTTTCTTGTATCACGGCTGGAGGTGGCACCGGATGGAGGTGCTGGTGCAGTTGAAGTAGAAGATGCACGTGGTGTCCATGATGAAGGTCGGCCTGCAGAAAAGTTAGTTCGCCCCAATGCTTGTCGATCCTGCACTTCACGTTCAGCTTTACAAGCAAGATGGAATAAACGAGTGATATTAGTATACTCCTTATAGTCTAGAATGGTCTGAATCTCTCTATTTAATCCACCCAGAAAACGTGAAAGCATAGCTTCATTCTCCTCAACAATACCAGATCTAATCATGCCAGTTTGTAATTCCTGATAATATTCTTCTACAGAATTTTTCCCTTGTCTTAAACGCTGCAATTTTTGAAGCAATTCACGTTGATAATATGGTGGAACCCAACGCGTACGCATAGCAGTTTTCAAAGCAGCCCAAGTAGTTGGAATAGGATATAATCTACAATGTTCAGACCACCATACACATGCAAAACTAGTGAAAGCACAAACGGCAGCAGCAACTCGTCTCTCCTCAGGATATTGTAAACATGTAAATCGTTGTTCAGTTTCTAACTCCCAAGTAAGATATATATCAGGAACATATCTACCCTCAAATGGTGGAATATTCAATTTCAGTTTAGGAATATGGACATCATCTCGTACCTGAGGTGGTGGTGCAGGCCTACCATTACGAATATATACCTGAGGTCGACCTGCTGGTGGTGGTACAGGTGGCTGCACGTAGTGTTGATTTTGATCAACCTCATCCTCATAGTCTCCCACATAAGCATCCTCCTCCGCATCAGCAGCAGGAGCCACAGAAGTATCAACAGCAGCACCAACAGTTTGGCCAAACGCAAGAGGAACACGGCTCGCTCGGCGAAGGTCTATTTCGCGACGTGGAGGTAGTCGTTGTTGTTGTTGTTGTTGGAGAGGTGCGTTAGGTGCAGCGGGTGGTGGTGGTGGAAGACGCGCGAGCAATTCATTAAATCTGTTATCGAGCTTTATTTCGAACGTCTTCTCAAGGCCAGTGATCTTCTCCATGGCCTCTTCAAAATTGTTCAGCACATCTTGCACCTGTTCAGTCATCATTTGCTGAAACTTATCATGAAGCTCCTTGTTCGATAAATTCTCCCAGTCAATCTCGTCGGCTTGTGATCCTGGCATGGTTAGCAGCAATAGAAACACACAAGAATATGATCCTACAGACTACGAACAAGTGGTGGTGGTGGGTGTCACAAATCCGTCAAGCAAATCTCAAATTCTTACGAGTTCTTACCCAGCAGCAGGCGGTGATCGGCAACCGTTGTAGTCAAAAACTCTCAAAGTTGCCGATCACCGCCTATCACCGCATAGGCTAGAATGATGAGTATGCGGGTGATTATGAGGATGAGGTTGGTCAAAATCAGATCTACGAGCAGCCACCAGCACCACCACCAGCAGGTCGACCTCAGGTATATATTCGTAATGGTAGGCCTGCACCACCACCTCAGGTACGAGATGATGTCCATATTCCTAAACTGAAATTGAATATTCCACCATTTGAGGGTAGATATGTTCCTGATATATATCTTACTTGGGAGTTAGAAACTGAACAACGATTTACATGTTTACAATATCCTGAGGAGAGACGAGTTGCTGCTGCCGTTTGTGCTTTCACTAGTTTTGCATGTGTATGGTGGTCTGAACATTGTAGATTATATCCTATTCCAACTACTTGGGCTGCTTTGAAAACTGCTATGCGTACGCGTTGGGTTCCACCATATTATCAACGTGAATTGCTTCAAAAATTGCAGCGTTTAAGACAAGGGAAAAATTTTGTAGAAGAATATTATCAGGAATTACAAACTGGCATGATTAGATGTGGTATTGTTGAGGAGAATGAAGCTATGCTTGCACGTTTTCTGGGTGGATTAAATAGAGAGATTCAGACCATTCTAGACTATAAGGAGTATACTAATATCACTCGTTTATTCCATCTTGCTTGTAAAGCTGAACGTGAAGTGCAGGATCGACAAGCATTGGGGCGAACTAACTTTTCTGCAGGCCGACCTTCATCATGGACCCCACGTGCATCTTCTACTTCAACTGCACCAGCACCTCCATCCGGTGCCACCTCCAGCCGTGATACAAGAAAACAGGCACAACCACCATTATATGCCAAGAGCGCACCTGCGGGGCCTGCACAGCGTTCTTCTTCTTCCATGGCATCAACAGGGCACACAAGTGATATTATTTGTCGTCATTGTAAGGGAGGAGGTCATTATGCGAGGGAATGCAAATCTCCGCGTGTGATGATTGCTACCGTGGATGGTGGATATGAGTCTGCTAGTGACTGTGATGAGGAGACTTTGGCTCTTATTACACGTGAAGAACATGGTGGAGATGATTCTGATCATGAGACGCAATACATGGCTCCTGAAGACGCTGACAGGTATGAATGTTTAGTTGCTCAACGTGTTTTGAGTGTGCAGGTCACACAAGCTGAGCAAAATCAGAGGCACAATTTGTTCCATACCAAGGGAGTTGTGAAGGAACGTTCTGTGCGCGTCATTATAGACGGAGGGAGCTGCAACAACTTGGCTAGCATGGAGATGGTGGAGAAGCTTTCTCTCACCACAAGACCACATCCACATCCTTACTACATCCAATAGTTCAACAACAGCGGCAAGGTTAAGGTAACACGTACTGTTCGTGTGCATTTTAGTATCTCTACATATGCTGATTATGTTGATTGTGATGTGGTACCTATGCAAGCATGTTCCTTATTACTTGGTAGACCATGGCAATTTGATAAAAATTCTGTACACCATGGTAGAAACAATCACTATACTCTTGTTCATAAGGATAAAAATATTACTTTGCTTCCTATGACTCCTGATTCCATTTTGAAAGATGATATTAATAGAGCTAATAAAGCACAACAGGAGAAGAATAAGAGTGAAAATCAGATTGTGGCAAAAGAATTTGAGCAACAAATGAAGCCTAATAATAAACCATCTAGTGTTGCTTCTGAAATTAAATTGAAAAGTGCATGTTTATTTTCCACCAAATCTGATATTGATGAGCTAGATTTCAGCAAATTTGTTTGCTATGCTTTTGTGTGCAAAGAGGCATTATTTTCATTCGAGGACGTGCCTTCCTCTTTGCCTCCTGCTGTCACTAACATTTTGTAGGAGTTCGCTGACGTTTTTCCACAAGACGTGCCACCGGGATTACCACCTATTCGAGGGATTGAGCATCAGATTGACTTAATTCCCGGTGCTTCACTGCCAAACCGTGCACCATACCGTACCAATCCAGAGGAGACGAAGGAGATTATGCGTCAAGTACAAGAGCTTCTCGACAAAGGTTATATACACGAATCCCTTAGTCCTTGTGTTGTTCCTATTATTCTAGTGCCGAAAAAGGATGGTACATCACGTATGTGTGTTGATTGTAGAGGCATTAATAATATTACTATTCGTTATCGTCATCCTATTCCTAGGCTAGATGATATGCTTGATGAATTGAGTGGCTCTACAATATTCTCCAAAGTTGATTTGCGTAGTGGCTACCATCAAATTCGTATGAAATTGGGAGATGAATGAAAAACAGCATTTAAAACTAAGTTTGGATTATATGAGTGGTTAGTCATGCCTTTTGGGTTAACTAATGCACCTAGTACTTTCATGAGATTAATGAACGAAGTTTTACGTGCTTTCATTGGACGATTTGTGGTAGTTTACTTTGATGACATACTGATTTATAGCAGATCTTTGGAAGAACATTTGGAACATTTACGTGCTGTTTTTATTGCTCTACGTGATGCACGTTTGTTTGGTAACCTTGGGAAGTGCACCTTTTGCACCGACCGAGTATCTTTTCTTGACTATGTTGTTACTCCACAGGGAATTGAAGTTGACAAAGCCAAGATTGAAGCTATTGAGAGTTGGCCGCAGCCCAAAACGGTCACACAAGTGAGGAGTTTTCTTGGCCTCGCTGGATTCTATAGGCGTTTTGTGAGAGATTTCAGCACCATTTCTGCACCTCTCAACGAGCTTACAAAGAAGGATGTGCCTTTTGTTTGGGGTACCGCACAGGAAGAAGCCTTCACGGTATTGAAAGATAAGTTGACACATGCTCCTTTACTCCAACTTCCTGATTTTAATAAGACTTTTGAGCTTGAATGTGATGCTAGTGGAATTGGATTAGGAGGTGTGTTATTACAAGATGGCAAACCTGTTGCATACTTTTCTGAAAAATTGAGTGGGCCTAGTCTGAATTATTCTACTTATGATAAAGAATTATATGCTCTTGTTCGGACTTTAGAAACATGGCAACATTATTTATGGCCCAAAGAATTTGTTATACATTCTGATCATGAATCTTTGAAACATATTAAAAGTCAAGCTAAACTGAATCGTAGACATGCTAAATGGGTTGAATTCATTGAGACTTTCCCTTATGTCATTAAACACAAGAAGGGAAAAGAAAATGTTATTGCCGATGCATATGTGCATGATGCTGATTTTAAAGATGTAATGCATAATTGTAAAGAAGAAAGAATGTGGAACAAGTTTGTTATTAACGATGGATTTGTGTTTCGTGCTAACAAGCTATGCATTCCAGCTAGCTCCGTTCGTCTTTTGTTGTTGCAGGAGGCGCATGGAGGAGGATTAATGGGACACTTTGGCGTGAAGAAGACGGAGGACGTACTTGCTACACATTTCTTTTGGCCAAAGATGAGACGGGATGTTGAGCGTTTTATTGCTCGCTGCACTACATGTCAAAAAGCTAAGTCACGACTCAATCCTCATGGTTTATATATGCCTTTGCCTGTACCTAGTGTTCCTTGGGAGGATATATCTATGGACTTTGTTTTAGGTTTACCTCGAACAAAGAAGGGGAGGGATAGCATATTTGTTGTCGTGGATAGATTCTCGAAAATGGCACACTTTATACCATGTCATAAAAGCGATGATGCTATTAATGTTGCTGATTTGTTCTTTCGTGAAATTATTCGCTTGCATGGTGTGCCAAATACTATTGTTTCAGATCGTGATACTAAATTTCTTAGCCACTCTTGGAGATGTTTATGGGCTAAGTTGGGGACTAAACTGCTTTTTAGTACTACTTGTCACCCCCAAATTGATGGACAAACTGAAGTAGTCAATAGAACGTTGTCTACTATGCTTAGGGCTGTTTTGCAGAATAATAAGAAAATGTGGGAGGAATGCTTGCCTCATATTGAATTTGCTTATAATTGTTCATTGCATTCTACTACTAAGATGTGCCCTTTTGAAGTTGTGTATGGTTTCCTACCTCGTGCACCTATTGATTTGTTGCCTCTTCCATCTTCGGAGAAGGTTAATTTTGATGCTAAACAACGTGCTGAATTGATTTTATAAATGCATGAGTTAACTAAGGAAAACATTGAGCGTATGAATGCTAAATATAAACTTGCTGGAGAAAAGGGTAGAAAACATGTTGTGTTTGCACCTGGAGATCTTGTTTGGTTACATTTGCGTAAGGATAGATTTCCTGATTTGCGCAAATCAAAGTTAATGCCACGTGCTGATGGTCCCTTTAAGGTGTTAGAGAAAATAAATGATAATGCATATAAACTTGAGCTGCCTGCAGATTTTGGGGTTAGTCCCACTTTTAACATTGCAGATTTGAAGCCTTATTTGGGTGAGGAAGATGAACTTCCGTCGAGGACGACTTTATTTCAAGAAGGGGAGGATGATGAGGACATCAATACAATTGTTACACCCACAGCCCCTGCTGCTATACATACTGGACCAATTACTAGAGCTCGTGCACGCCAACTAAATTACCAGGGCCTAGCTTGGAGAAGGATGAACATTGGAGCAAGAACAAGCATGGAGATGATGGCATGCGCAAGGGGAACAAGAACGGAGTTACAAGTGATGATTTCAGGACTTTGAAGCCACCATAATGGGTGCATGAAGCCTTGGACGAAATATACAAGATGCCACTTCATAAATTTCGTCCCGAGGCTATTTTAGGTGCTGCGTCACCTTATTATTGGGCCAGGCCCATGTAATTTCGAAATACATAAGTATAGGCTATTTTTAGAGTCCGTATGTGTGGGGAAACAAGAGATAGGGTTGGTTTCGGACCCCTCCACCAAGGGCCACGAAATTCCCCCCTCTTCCTCCATATATACAGCCCTTAGGGCATCGTTTAGACTTTGGGTTTTGTTTAGATTAAAAGTTCGCCATAGCTGCAACTTCGCGTACTTCGTTTGTGTTCAACGACCAGACAAAGGCGTCACAGAACCCCACCTTGATCAATAAAGCTTTCATCTTATATTCGCAATATCCAGATTACAATCCCAGTTTCTTGCTTGTTCTTCGTTTGCTCGCAGGAAACAGACCCTCGTGGTCAGGTTGATCGTGCTCCGGCGTGGCCAATAACCCCTCGGAGTTGGTTTAGCGATTGCTAAGGCGCGACGTCCTCGCACGTTCGTAGTCAGATCGTCAAAGTCGACTTCCACCAAAGCGAAATCCATCATCTCATCGAAAGACGGGACACCTCCGCCTCTATCAAGTGGTATCAGATTTCCAGGTTGCTCGGTGAGATTTTACAGTTTTTCGTAGTTTAGATCGAGTCTGTTCTTCATACCTACAGTCCACGAAAAAGCCACACAAAAAAAAATTAGGGTTAGTTCATCATATCCGAACCAATCTGAGCCTTTGCATAATCTTTTTAGGGTTTTGCTTTGTTAAATTTGCGGTTGCATCGTCGGTCTAGTTGCTGGTCTTAGAGTCTAGTCTTTTAGAGTTTCGAGTTCTGGTCATAAGTTGTCACGCCGCCACCGCACCATCATCATCGCCCCTGCCCTCTACCACCACCACTCCGAATCCGTATCCATATACCACCACCAATCCGTGCCCATATACCACCACCGATCCATATCCATATACTACCACCGCTACCACCACCGCTGCCATATACCACCACCATATATCCACCACCAATCCGAGTTCCTTGCTTATTAGGTTTGTTTTCGGGATCCATCTAGATTCCGATTCGTGTTTCCTTGCCGGAGTAGGTTTCGGAAAAAAAAAGAGTCGGGTAGCCACGCTCCGTTTAGGCCCAAAATTTTTCGAAAACGCATTTTTCGAAAAAATTTCTGGCTATCCTATTTTTAGGTGTTTTTGAGTGTTTTGAGACAGGTGCCATTATAGGAAGTTTTTTTTGACCCGTTTCCAGTTTTTGGGTCCGGGCAGTCGAAAAAAAAAATTGGTCGAAAAAATTTCGTGCCCATCCTGTCAGTTTGAGCTAGGAAGAGTTTTGAGACACTCGCCATTATAGTGATTTTTCGCAAAAAAAAACTGCGCAAAAAAATAAAGAGCGCAAAAAAAAAAGAGCGAATTTTTTTTTCAGAGTGTGCTTTTCCCTTGTTTACTTGCCGCGCCGTGATTTTGTTGGTGTTCTAGGCTCGCGTCTCTAGCACAGTCTAGCCTAGGACCAGCACAGTACCGTCGTTGAGCGTTTATTCAACTTTGCATCTCTGAATTGATTATTGCTGACCTTTTTGCTACCATACTATAAGCCTTCCCAGCTCCACATACATCTACGTCGTGTGTTCGACTCTCCCTGGTAATCGCTCTATCCAAGCTTTGAGAGTTTTTGACTACAACGGTTGCCGATCACCGACTGCTGCTGGGTAAGAACTGGTAAGAATTTGAGATTTGCTTGACGGATTTGTGATACACCACCACCACTTCTTAGTAGTCTGTAGGATCATATTCTTGTGTGTTTCTATTGCTGCTAACCATGCCAGGATCACAAGCCGACGAGATTGACTGGGAGAACTTATCGAACAAGGAGCTTCATGATAAGTTTCAGCAAATGATGACTGAACAGGTGCAAGATGTGCTGAACAATTTTGAAGAGGCCATGGAGAAGATCACTGGCCTTGAGAAGACGTTCGAAACAAAGCTCGATAACAGATTTAATGAATTGCTCGCGCGTCTTCCACCACCACCACCCGCTGCACCTAACGCACCTCTCCAACAACAACAACAACGACTACCTCCACGTCGCGAAATAGACCTTCGCCGAGCGAGCCGTGTTCCTCTTGCGTTTGGCCAAACTGTTGGTGCTGCTGTTGATACTTCTGTGGCTCCTGCTACTGCTGTTGCTGGTACCCAGGAGGATGATGAGTATGCGGGCGATTATGAGGATGAGGTTGATCAAAATCAGATCTACGAGCAGCCACCAGCACCACCACCAGCAGGTCGACCTCAGGTATATATTCGTAATGGTAGGCCTGCACCACCAACTCAGGTACGAGATGATGTCCATATTCCTAAACTGAAATTGAATATTCCACCATTTGAGGGTAGATATGTTCCTGATATATATCTTACTTGGGAATTAGAAACTGAACAACGATTTACATGTTTACAATATCCTGAGGAGAGACGAGTTGCTGCTGCTGTTTGTGCTTTCACTAGTTTTGCTTGTGTATGGAGGTCTGAACATTGTAGATTATATCCTATTCCAACTACTTGGGCTGCTTTGAAAACTGCTATGCGTACTCGTTGGGTTCCACCATATTATCAACGTGAATTGCTTCAAAAATTACAGCGTTTAAAACAAGGAAAAAATTCTGTAGAAGAATATTATCAGGAATTACAAACTGGCATGATTAGATGTGGTATTGTTGAGGAGAATGAAGCTATGCTTGCACGTTTTCTGGGTGGATTAAATAGAGAGATTCAGACCATTCTAGACTATAAGGAGTATACTAATATCACTCGTTTATTCCATCTTGCTTGTAAAGCTGAACGTGAAGTGCAGGATCGACAAGCATTGGGGCGAACTAACTTTTCTGCAGGCCGACCTTCATCATGGACACCACGTGCATCTTCTACTTCAACTGCACCAGCACCTCCATCAGGTGCCACCTCCAGCCGTGATACAAGAAAACAGGCACAACCACCATTATCTGCCAAGAGCGCACCTGCGGGGCCTACACAGCGTTCTTCTTCTGATAGAGGCTAAGGTGTCCCGTCTTTCGATGAGATGATGGATATCGCGTTGGTGGAAGTCGACTTTGACGATCCGACTACGAACGTGCGAGGACGTCGCGCCTTAGCAATCGCTAAACCAACTCCGAGAGGTTATTGACCACGCCGGAGCACGATCAACCTGACCACGAGGGTCTGTTTCCTGCGAGCAAACGAAGAACAAGCAAGAAACTGAGATTGCAATCTGGATATTGCGAATATAAGATGAAAGCTTTATTGATCAAGGTGGGGGTCTGTGACGCCTTTGTCTGGTCGTTGAACACAAACGAAGTACGCGAAGTTGCAGCTATGGCGAACTTTTAATCTAAACAAAACCCAAAGTCTAAACGATGCCCTAAGGGCTGTATATATGGAGGAAGAGGGGGGAATTTCGTGGCCCTTGGTGGAGGGGTCCGAAATCAACCCTATCTCTTGTTTCCCCACACATACGGACTCTAAAAATAGCCTATACTTATGTATTTCGAAATTACATGGGCCTGGCCCAATAATAAGGTGACGCAGCACCTAAAATAGCCTCGGGACGAAATTTAGGAAGTGGCATCTTGTATATTTCGTCCAAGGCTTCATGCACCCATTATGGTGGCTTCAAAGTCCTGAAATCATCACTTGTAACTCCGTTCTTGTTCCCCTTGCGCATGCCATCATCTCCATGCTTGTTCTTGCTCCAGTGTTCATCCTTCTCCAAGCTAGGCCCTTCATTTGTAAGCAAAACAAATGTATCCAATTTAGGCAGCATCATATGCTCATGAACATTAGAATCATTACCAAGAAATGAAAGTACCTGGTAATTTAGTTGGCGTGCACGAGCTCTAGTAATTGGTCCAGTATGTATAGCAGCAGGGGCTGTGGGTGTACCAATTGTATTGATGTCCTCATCATCCTCCCCTTCTTGAAATGAAGTCGTCCTCGACGGAAGTTCATCTTCCTCACCCAAATAAGGCTTCAAATCTGCAATGTTAAAAGTGGGACTAACCCCAAAATCTGCAGGCAGCTCAAGTTTATATGCATTATCATTTATTTTCTCTAACACCTTAAAGGGACCATCAGCACGTGGCATTAACTTTGATTTGCGCAAATCAGGAAATCTATCCTTACGCAAATGTAACCAAACAAGATCTCCAGGTGCAAACACAACATGTTTTCTACCCTTATCTCCAGCAAGTTTATATTTAGCATTCATAAGCTCAATGTTTTCCTTAGTTAACTCATGCATTTTTAAAATCAATTCAGCACGTTGTTTAGCATCAAAATTAACCTTCTCCGAAGATGGAAGAGGCAACAAATCAATAGGTGCACGAGGTAGGAAACCATACACAACTTCAAAAGGGCACATCTTAGTAGTAGAATGCAATGAACGATTATAAGCAAATTCAATATGAGGCAAGCATTCCTCCCACATTTTCTTATTATTCTTCAAAACAGCCCTAAGCATAGTAGACAACGTTCTATTGACTACTTCAGTTTGTCCATCAGTTTGGGGGTGACAAGTAGTACTAAAAAGCAGTTATTCCCCAACTTAGCCCATAAACATCTCCAAAAGTGGCTAAGAAATTTAGTATCACGATCTGAAACAATAGTATTTGGCACACCATGCAAGCGAATAATTTCACGAAAGAACAAATCAGCAACATTAACAGCATCATCGCTTTTATGACATGGTATAAAGTGTGCCATTTTCGAGAATCTATCCACGACAACAAATATGCTATCCCTCCCCTTCTTTGTTCGAGGTAAACCTAAAACAAAGTCCATAGATATATCCTCCCAAGGAACACTAGGTACAGGCAAAGGCATATATAAACCATGAGGATTGAGTCGTGACTTAGCTTTTTGACATGTAGTGCATCGAGCAATAAAACGCTCAACATCCCGTCTCATCTTTGGCCAAAAGAAATGTGTAGCAAGTACGTCCTCCGTCTTCTTCATGCCAAAGTGTCCCATTAATCCTCCTCCATGCGCCTCCTGCAACAACAAAAGACAAACGGAGCTAGCTGGAATGCATAGCTTGTTAGCACGAAACACAAATCCATCGTTAACGACGAACTTGTTCCACATTCTTCCTTCTTTACAATTCTGCATTACATCTTTAAAATCAGCATCATGCACATATTGATCTTTGATGGTCTCCAAACCAAATATTTTGAAGTCAAGTTGTGAAAGCATAGTATAGGGGCGAGACAATGCATCAGCAATAACATTTTCTTTTCCCTTCTTGTGTTTAATGACATAAGGAAAAGTCTCAATGAATTCAACCCATTTAGCATTTCTACGATTCAGTTTAGCTTGACTTTTAATATGTTTCAAAGATTCATGATCAGAATGTATAACAAATTCTTTGGGCCATAAATAATGTTGCCATGTTTCTAAAGTCCGAACAAGAGCATATAATTCTTTATCATAAGTAGAATAATTCAGACTAGGCCCACTCAATTTTTCAGAAAAGTATGCAACAGGTTTGCCATCTTGTAATAACACACCGCCTAATCCAATTCCACTAGCATCACATTCAAGCTCAAAAGTCTTATTAAAATCAGGAAGTTGGAGTAAAGGAGCATGTGTCAACTTATCTTTCAATACCGAGAAGGCTTCTTCCTGTGCGGTACCCCAAAGAAAAGGCACATCTTTCTTTGTAATCTCATTGAGAGGTGCAGCAATGGTGCTGAAATCTCTCACAAAACGCCTATAGAATCCAGCGAGGCCAAGAAAACTCCTCACTTGTGTGACTGTTTTGGGTTGCGGCCAACTCTCAATAGCTTCAATCTTGGCTTTATCAACTTCAATTCCCTGTGGAGTAACAACATAGCCAAGAAAAGATACTCGGTCGGTGCAAAAGGTGCACTTCCCAAGGTTACCAAACAAACGTGCATCACGTAGAGCAATAAAAACAGCACGTAAATGTTCCAAATGTTCTTCCAAAGATCTGCTATAAATCAATATGTCATCAAAGTAAACTACCACAAATCGTCCAATGAAAGCACGTAAAACTTCGTTCATTAATCTCATGAAAGTACTAGGTGCATTAGTTAACCCAAAAGGCATGACTAACCACTCATATAATCCAAACTTAGTTTTGAATGCGGTTTTCCATTCATCTCCCAATTTCATACGAATTTGATGGTATCCACTACGTAAATCAACTTTGGAGAATATTGTAGAGCCACTCAATTCATCAAGCATATCATCTAGCCTAGGAATAGGATGACGATAACGAATAGTAATATTATTAATGCCTCTACAATCAACACACATACGTGATGTACCATCCTTTTTCGGCACTAGAATAATAGGAACAGCACAAGGACTAAGGGATTCGCGTATATAACCTTTGTCGAGAAGCTCTTGTACTTGACGCATAATCTCCTTCGTCTCCTCTGGATTTGATGAGGACATCAATACAATTGTTACACCCACAGCCCCTGCTGCTATACATACTGGACCAATTACTAGAGCTCGTGCACGCCAACTAAATTACCAGGTACTTTCGTTTCTTGGTAATGATTCTAATGTTCATGAGAATATGATGCTGCCTAAATTGGATACATTTGTTTTGCTTACAAATGAAGGGCCTAGCTTGGAGAAGGATGAACATTGGAGCAAGAACAAGCATGGAGATGATGGCATGCGCAAGGGGAACAAGAACGGGATTTATAGCAGATCTTTGGAAGAACATTTGGAACATTTACGTGCTGTTTTTATTGCTCTACGTGATGCACGTTTGTTTGGTAACCTTGGGAAGTGCACCTTTTGCACCGACCGAGTATCTTTTCTTGGCTATGTTGTTACTCCACAGGGAATTGAAGTTGACAAAGCCAAGATTGAAGCTATTGAGAGTTGGCTGCAGCCCAAAACGGTCACACAAGTGAGGAGTTTTCTTGGCCTCGCTGGATTCTATAGGCGTTTTGTGAGAGATTTCAGCACCATTGCTGCACCTCTCAACGAGCTTACAAAGAAGGATGTGCCTTTTGTTTGGGGTACCGCACAGGAAGAAGCCTTCACGGTATTGAAAGATAAGTTGACACATGCTCCTTTACTCCAACTTCCTGATTTTAATAAGACTTTTGAGCTTGAATGTGATGCTAGTGGAATTGGATTAGGAGGTGTGTTATTACAAGATGGAAAACCTGTTGCATACTTTTCTGAAAAATTGAGTGGGCCTAGTCTGAATTATTCTACTTATGATAAAGAATTATATGCTCTTGTTCGGACTTTAGAAACATGGCAACATTATTTATGGCCCAAAGAGTTTGTTATACATTCTGATCATGAATCTTTGAAACATATTAAAAGTCAAGCTAAACTGAATCGTAGACATGCTAATGGGTTGAATTCATTGAGACTTTCCCTTATGTCATTAAACACAAGAAGGGAAAAGAAAATGTTATTGCTGATGCATTGTCTCGTCGCTATACTATGCTTTCACAACTTGACTTCAAAATATTTGGTTTGGAGACCATCAAAGATCAATATGTGCATGATGCTGATTTTAAAGATGTAATGCAGAATTGTAAAGAAGGAAGAATGTGGAACAAGTTTGTCGTTAACGATGGATTTGTGTTTCGTGCTAACAAGCTATGCATTCCAGCTAGCTCCGTTCGTCTTTTGTTGTTGCAGGAGGCGCATGGAGGAGGATTAATGGGACACTTTGGCGTGAAGAAGACGGAGGACGTACTTGCTACACATTTCTTTTGGCCAAAGATGAGACGGGATGTTGAGCGTTTTATTGCTCGATGCACTACATGTCAAAAAGCTAAGTCACGACTCAATCCTCATGGTTTATATATGCCTTTGCCTGTACCTAGTGTTCCTTGGGAGGATATATCTATGGACTTTGTTTTAGGTTTACCTCGAACAAATGATAAAGGCAAAGGTGTCCCGTCTTTCGATGAGATGATGGATACCGCTTTGGTGGAAGTCGACTTTGACGATCCGACTACGAACGTGCGAGGACGTCGCGCCTTAGCAATCGCTAAACCAACTCCGAGAGGTTATTGACCACGCCGGAGCACGATCAACCTGACCACGAGGGTCTGTTTCCTGCGAGCAAACGAAGAACAAGCAAGAAACTGAGATTGCAATCTGGATATTGCGAATATAAGATGAAAGCTTTATTGATCAAGGTGGGGTTCTGTGACGCCTTTGTCTGGTCGTTGAACACAAACGAAGTACGCGAAGTTGCAGCTATGGCGAACTTTTAATCTAAACAAAACCCAAGGTCTAAACGATGCCCTAAGGGCTGTATATATGGAGGAAGAGGGGGTGGATTTCGTGGCCCTTGGTGGAGGGGTCCGAAATCAACCCTATCTCTTGTTTCCCCACACATACGGACTCTAAAAATAGCCTATACTTATGTATTTCGAAATTACATGGGCCTGGCCCAATAATAAGGTGACGCAGCACCTAAAATAGCCTCGGGACGAAATTTATGAAGTGGCATCTTGTATATTTCGTCCAAGGCTTCATGCACACATTATGGTGGCTTCAAAGTCCTGAAATCATCACTTGTAACTCCGTTCTTGTTCCCCTTGCGCATGCCATCATCTCCATGCTTGTTCTTGCTACAATGTTCATCCTTCTCCAAGCTAGGCCCTTCATTTGTAAGCAAAACAAATGTATCCAATTTAGGCAGCATCATATTCTCATGAACATTAGAATCATTACCAAGAAACGAAAGTACCTGATAATTTAGTTGGCGTGCACGAGCTCTAGTAATTGGTCCAGTATGTATAGCAGCAGGGGCTGTGGGTGTAACAATTGTATTGATGTCCTCATCATCCTCCCCTTCTTGAAATGAAGTCGTCCTCGACGGAAGTTCATCTTCCTCACCCACATAATGCTTCAAATCTGCAATGTTAAAAGTGGGACTAACCCCAAAATCTGCAGGCAACTCAAGTTTATATGCATTATCATTTATTTTCTCTAACACCTTAAAGGGACCATCAGCACGTGGCATTAGCTTTGATTTGCGCAAGTCAGGAAATCTATCCTTACGCAAATGTAACCAAACAAGATCTCCAGGTGCAAACACAACATGTTTTCTACCCTTATCTCCAGCAAGTTTATATTTAGCATTCATACGCTCAATGTTTTCCTTAGTTAACTCATGCATTTTTAAAATCAATTCAGCACGTTGTTTAGCATCAAAATTAACCTTCTCCGAAGATGGAAGAGGCAACAAATCAATAGGTGCACGAGGTAGGAAACCATACACAACTTCAAAAGGGCACATCTTGGTAGTAGAATGCAATGAACGATTATAAGCAAATTCAATATGAGGCAAGCATTCCTCCCACATTTTCTTATTATTCTTCAAAACAGCCCTAAGCATAGTAGACAACGTTCTATTGACTACTTCAGTTTGTCCATCAGTTTGGGGGTGACAAGTAGTACTAAAAAGCAGTTTAGTCCCCAACTTAGCCCATAAACATCTCCAAAAGTGGCTAAGAAATTTAGTATCACGATCTGAAACAATAGTATTTGGCACACCATGCAAGCGAATAATTTCACCAAAGAACAAATCAGCAACATTAACAGCATCATCACTTTTATGACATGGTATAAAGTGTGCCATTTTCGAGAATCTATCCACGACAACAAATATGCTATCCCTCCCCTTCTTTGTTCGAGGTAAACCTAAAACAAAGTCCATAGATATATCCTCCCAAGGAACACTAGGTACAGGCAAAGGCATATATAAACCATGAGGATTGAGTCGTGACTTAGCTTTTTGACATGTAGTGCAGCGAGCAATAAAACGCTCAACATCCCGTCTCATCTTTGGCCAAAAGAAATGTGTAGCAAGTACGTCCTCCGTCTTCTTCACGCCAAAGTGTCCCATTAATCCTCCTCCATGCGCCTCCTGCAACAACAAAAGACGAACGGAGCTAGCTGGAATGCATAGCTTGTTAGCACGAAACACAAATCCATCATTAACAACAAACTTGTTCCACATTCTTCCTTCTTTACAATTCTGCATTACATCTTTAAAATCAGCATCATGCACATATTGATCTTTGATGGTCTCCAAACCAAATATTTTGAAGTCAAGTTGTGAAAGCATAGTATAGCGACGAGACAATGCATCAGCAATAACATTTTCTTTTCCCTTCTTGTGTTGAATGACATAAGGGAAAGTCTCAATGAATTCAACCCATTTAGCATGTCTACGATTCAGTTTAGCTTGACTTTTAATATGTTTCAAAGATTCATGATCAGAATGTATAACAAATTCTTTGGGCCATAAATAATGTTGCCATGTTTCTAAAGTCCGAACAAGAGCATATAATTCTTTATCATAAGTAGAATAATTCAGACTAGGCCCACTCAATTTTTCAGAAAAGTATGCAACAGGTTTGCCATCTTGTAATAACACACCTCCTAATCCAATTCCACTAGCATCACATTCAAGCTCAAAAGTCTTATTAAAATCAGGAAGTTGGAGTAAAGGAGCATGTGTCAACTTATCTTTCAATACCGTGAAGGCTTCTTCCTGTGCGGTACCCCAAAGAAAAGGCACATCTTTCTTTGTAAGCTCATTGAGAGGTGCAGCAATGGTGCTGAAATCTCTCACAAAACGCCTATAGAATCCAGCGAGGCCAAGAAAACTCCTCACTTGTGTGACCGTTTTGGGTTGCGGCCAACTCTCAATAGCTTCAATCTTGGCTTTATCAACTTCAATTCCCTGTGGAGTAACAACATAGCCAAGAAAAGATACTCGGTCGGTGCAAGAGGTGCACTTCCCAAGGTTACCAAACAAACGTGCATCACGTAGAGCAATAAAAACAGCACGTAAATGTTCCAAATGTTCTTCCAAAGATCTGCTATAAATCAATATGTCATCAAAGTAAACTACCACAAATCGTCCAATGAAAGCACGTAAAACTTCGTTCATTAATCTCATGAAAGTACTAGGTGCATTAGTTAACCCAAAAGGCATGACTAACCACTCATATAATCCAAACTTAGTTTTGAATGCTGTTTTCCATTCATCTCCCAATTTCATACGAATTTGATGGTATGCACTACGTAAATCAACTTTGGAGAATATTGTAGAGCCACTCAATTCATCAAGCATATCATCTAGCCTAGGAATAGGATGACGATAACGAATAGTAATATTATTAATGCCTCTACAATCAACACACATACGTGATGTACCATCCTTTTTCGGCACTAGAATAATAGGAACAACACAAGGTGATAAAGGCGGGGGTGTCCCGATCTTTCGATGAGATGGTAACTATCGGTTTGGTGGAGACGACTTTGACAATCCGACTACAAACGTGCACGACATTGCGCCTTAGCAATCGCTAAACCAATCTCCTGAGGTTACTGACGATGCCGGAAGCACGGTCAGCCTGACCACGAAGGTCTATTCCTGCAAGCAATCGAAGAACGAGCAAGAATATGATAAAGCAATCTGAATATTGCAAATATATATGAGGTATTGATAATGGTGGGGATCCGTAAGCGGTCTTGGTCTGGTCGTTGGACACAAACGAAGTACACGAAGTTGCGTTGGCTAACTTTTAACTAAACAAATCCCAAGGAAAAGCTACTAGATGGATCTACTTATATAGGAGCAAGGGGTGGATGCCAAGGAGGTGGGAGGACGTCCCAAGGCAGCCTAAAACTAAATCTAGGTCGTACAAGGCCAATGGGCCCAAGTGGAGGTGATGTAACACCTTTGGACTTGTAGTTTGACTCGGATTCTGCTGCAGCATCAGATTGTTTCGTCCACAACTCAACGCTCCGGACGAATTTGAAGGTGATTCCACTTGGGTTGGAAAGTGCACGAAATCTAGTTTCCAACAAAAAACGAATCACCCAATTCGGAGTCCGTATGAAAAACTTGTGTGCGTTTTGAGTCAGGTATGTCTGTGCAGTCCGAATCTGAATCCAGAACGTGAGAGACTTGGACTCTATCTTCTCTTGGGCCAAAAGTGACGTGAGAGAACTTTTTGGACAGCAAATAAACATCTCTTTCTTCCTTATCTTCATATGTGGATTGTACAAATGTCCCATACACCTGCAATTAGACAAAACACAAAAGTGTGTGAAGTATTTTTGTTCTAGATAACATAAATAGATTATTGAATAGTTTGCACTAGAAAGCACCTGACAAATATGCATATATGCAATATTTTTGGTCATATCCAAGGTAGTCATGTCCTCATCATCCTCCCCTTCTTGAAAATAAAGCCGTCCTCGGCGTTGCTTAATCTGAAATGTGGCTAACAAAAGAGACAAGGTGTACATGTTGTATATGTATATGTCATCCATTTTTACTTCCCTTGATTTTTGCATATATGACACATGAATAGATGAGTAACTTGCATAGTTCATAAAATCTAAAGCCAAAAAATTAGCACAAGAAGTAGAAGGCATGAAAATATTGCAACTCAGTTTGCACATATAAGTGAAGCTCTTATTCATTTCAAAAGATTGACAATGTTCATCATTAAACCATCCCAACATTGGTGAATAAAGCTTACTTGCATCAAATTTACATGCTACAACATGCTTAAATAAGCAAACATGCAATAAGTCATTCAACACAGAATCATCACCAAGATTAGAGGTCATATCAAAATGATTAAACATTGGTTCTTTTGCATCAATAGTTAATTCAATGGGTGCACTCAAAATTGTTGGTATTTCAGTTGTTTGATCACATGGCAAAGTCAAATTATCAACGTAGTCCTCTAAAATTGGTGGTGTGATCAAAGTAGTGGGTAGCTCATCAGATGGTGCATTCAAATTGACAAGGCATTCATCATTCTCATGTAGAGATGGAAGATCAGTACCTTTGTCATTACCTCTTATGATCAACTCAGATGATGTAGCCACTCTCGGGGGCGATGTGTCACATGGTGGAGGTGATGTAGTCCTGACAACAACGGATGTGGTTGTCATAGTATGCCTAGTAGTTGAAGGAACAATCATATCAACTCTTGGAATGTGCACCGTGCGCTTGTTCTCCTCGTGGCCAACACGTCGTTTTATTTCCTTTTCAGCTTTGCAAGCAAGATGAAACAAATGGTCCATAGGATAACACTCTTCATGAATTAGTATCTCTTGAATATCACGGTTTAATCCTCCCCAAAATCTATCCATAAAATCATCTTCACTTTCTTCTAAATAGGAATGCAACAAGGTAGTTTGTAAATCATCATAATATTTTGTTACAGTTTCACTACCTTATTTTAAGTGTTGCAACTTCTTAATCATGTCACGAGTATAATAAGCAAGGACGAAAGTATGTCGCATGGCAAGTTTCAAATCATCCCAAGTAGTAGGTATATAATCAGGGTGTAACCGACAATATTCACTCCACCAAACCAAAGCATAACCAGTGAAAGAACCAACCGCAACCTTAACCTTTTTATGTTCATTGAAATTATGGGAAGCAAATATATTTTTTATGTCAAACTCCCATTCAATATATAAAGTAGGTTTAAAACGGCCATTAAATGGTGGTATAGATACATTAACCTGATCATGTGCATTTGGATGTTTGTGCACCTCTCGTGACGGTTGTGGTATTTGCAAAGGTGGTGGCACGTCTCCCGCGATCGACAAAGCCCATGAATTGACTCTGGATCCTGTCATGATTAGTAGAACAAGAAACAAAACCCAAAATAATGTTCCTATAACTACTAGGATGTGGTGGTAAAACGCTCACAGTAAAGCAAATATCAATGTCTTACAAGTTCTTACCATGCAGCAGGCGGTGATCGGCAACCAGCGGTGTCAAGTAACTCCGAATATTGAGTAAAGCGATTGCCAGGGGAGCGTATGTATACACGGTGTAGAAATATGTGGAGCTGGGTTGGCTATATATGGTAGCAAAAGATTAGCAATAATCAATTCAAAGATGCAATGTTGAATAAACGCTCAACGACGGTACTGTGCTGGTCCTAGGCTAGACCGGACTAGAGACGCGAGCCTAGAACACTAATGAGGTCACGGCGTAGCACAACTAGCATCAATGAAGGATACTAAGTAGCTCTTGACAGCAAGATATAAGTGAAGATCACAACGGCAGTGAAGATAATGATGAAAAACAACTGCCAAGCAGGATATACAACAACTTTCTCTCCAACTTTCCTCTTGAAAAGTTTGAGACAATTTTCTGATAAATTCTTTCAAAGAATGCTACTAACTCAAGCTTTCCAATGCAAAAAGAATCACTCAATTCCGAGTTGATATGAGGAGTCAAAGAATTCTAAAACTAGCCTGAAAAATTGGAACAAGCTGTGTTCACGAACTTCGGAGGGCAAAAAGACCTATTTAGAAGCCGATTTTGAGGTGTCAAATATTGAACTAGCTTCTTCAATTTAGATGCGGCTCGTCGCTGTCTTCAATTTGAGTACTCACGGAGCCAAAACGGACTTCGTATGAGGAAGATACACCTGTTTTACTGAACAGTGCGCAAAACAGATTCCAATCCGAATTCAGGTACGAGATTGATTCTAGATAGATCCAATTTTTTTTTCTTCTCTCTTTTTTTTCTCACGCTTTTTTTTCTTTTTCTTTCCAAAACAAACTAGATCTCAACTATTATTATGACAATGAATGGTGGGTAGCACGTGGTGGAAATTGATGGATGGGTGGTGGACAGCGGAAGAGATAATGATGCAGCGGTGGCGTGACTAATGTGAAAAGAACTCGAAACTCTAAACGAACTAGACACTAAGACCAGCAACTCGACACGACGATGCAACCGATAATTCAACTATGCAAGCAATGAAAAGAAAATTGCAAAGGCTCAGATTGGCTTGGACCAAGGATGAATAGATCTAACTCTTTTTTGTGGCTTTTTCTTGGACAATAGGTAAGAAAATAAATCTAATCTAGGAAAACTGGAAATTCTCACCGAGCAATGATGAGGACATCAATACAATTGTTACACCCACAGCCCCTGCTGCTATACATACTGGACCAATTACTAGAGCTCGTGCACGCCAACTAAATTACTAGGTACTTTCGTTTCTTGGTAATGATTCTAATGTTCATGAGAATATGATGCTGCCTAAATTGGATACATTTGTTTTGCTTACAAATGAAGGGCCTAGCTTGGAGAAGGATGAACATTGGAGCAAGAACAAGCATGGAGATGATGGCCTGCGCAAGGGGAACAAGAACGGAGTTACAAGTGATGATTTCAGGACTTTGAAGCCACCATAATGGGTGCATGAAGCCTTGGACGAAATATACAAGATGCCACTTCATAAATTTCGTCCCGAGGCTATTTTAGGTGCTGCGTCACCTTATTATTGGGCCAGGCCCATGTAATTTCGAAATACATAAGTATAGGCTATTTTTAGAGTCCGTATGTGTGGGGAAACAAGAGATAGGGTTGATTTCGGACTCCTCCACCAAGGGCCACGAAATTCCCCCCTCTTCCTCCATATATACAGCCCTTAGGGCATCGTTTAGACTTTGGGTTTTGTTTAGATTAAAAGTTCGCCATAGCTACAACTTCGCGTACTTCGTTTGTGTTCAACGACCAGACAAAGGCGTCACAGAACCCCACCTTGATCAATAAAGCTTTCATCTTATATTCGCAATATCCAGATTGCAATCTTAGTTTCTTGCTTGTTCTTCGTTTGCTCGCAGGAAACAGACCCTCGTTGATAGAGGCGGGGTGTCCCGATCTTTCGATGAGATGATAACTATCGATTTGGTGAAGATGACTTTGACGATCCGACTACAAACGTGCACGACGTTGCGCCTTAGCAATCGCTAAACCAACTCCGAGAGGTTATTGACCACGCTGGAGCACAATCAACCTGACCACGAAGGTCTATTCCTGCAAGCAATCGAAGAACAAGCAAGAATATGATAAAAGCAATCTGAATATTGCGAGTATATATGAAGTATTGATAAAGGCGGGGATCCGTAAGCGGTCTTGGTCTGGTCGTTGGACACAAACGAAGTACACGAAGTTGCAATGGCTAACTTTTAACTAAACAAATCCCAAGGAAAAGCTACTAGATGGATCTAATTATATAGGAGCAAGGGGTGGCGGCCAAGGAGGTGGGAGGACGTCCCAAGGCAGCCTAAAACTAAATCTAGGTCGTACAAGGCCAATGGGCCCAAGTGGAGGTGATGTAACACATTTGGACTTGTAGTTTGACTCGGATTCTGCTGCAGCATCAGATTGTTTCGTCCACAACTCAACGCTCCGGACGAATTTGAAGGTGATTCCGATTGGGTTGGAAAGTGCACGAAATCTAGTTTCCAACAAAAAAAGAATCACCCAATTTGGAGTCCGTATGAAAAACTTGTGTGCGTTTTGAGTCAGGTGTGTCTGTGCAGTCCGAATCTGAATCCAGAACGTGAGAGACTTGGACTCTATCTTCTCTTGGGCCAAAAGTGACGTGAGAGAACTTTTTGGACAGCAAATAAACATCTCTTTCTTCCTTATCTTCATATGTGGATTGTACAAATGTCCCATACACCTGCAATTAGACAAAACACAAAAGTGTGTGAAGTATTTTTGTTCTGGATAACATAAATAGATTATTGAATAGTTTGCACTAGAAATCACCTGACAAATATGCATATATGCAATATTTTTGGTCATATCCAAGGTAGTCATGTCCTCATCACAAGGACTAAGGGATTCGCGTATATAACCTTTGTCGAGAAGCTCTTGTACTTGACGCATAATCTCCTTCGTCTCCTCTGGATTGGTACGGTATGGTGCACGGTTTGGCAGTGAAGAACCGGGAATTAAGTCAATCTGATGCTCAATCCCTCGAATAGGCGGTAATCCCGGTGGCACGTCTTGTGGAAAGACGTCAGCGAACTCCTGCAAAATGTTAGTGACAGCAAGAGGCAAAGAGGAAGGCACGTCCTCGAATGAAAATAATGCCTCTTTGCACACAAAAGCATAGCAAACAGATTTGCTGAAATCTAGCTCATCAATATCAGATTTGGTGGCAAATAAACATGCACTTTTCAATTTAATTTCAGAAGCAACACTAGATGGTTTATTATTAGGCTTCATTTGTTGCTCAAATTCTTTTGCCACAATCTGATTTTCACTCTTATTCGTCTCCTGTTTTGCTTTATTAGCTCTATTAATATCATCTTTCAAAATGGAATCAGGAGTCATAGGAAGCAAAGTAATATTTTTATCCTTATGAACGAGAGTATAGTGATTGTTTCTACCATGGTGTACAGAATTTTTATCAAATTGCCATGGTCTACCAAGTAATAAGGAACATGCTTGCATAGGTACCACATCACAATCAACATAATCAGCATATGTAGATATACTAACATGCACACGAACAGTACGTGTTACCTTAACCTTGCCGCTGTTGTTGAACCATTGGATGTAGTAAGGATGTGGATGTGGTCTTGTGGTGAGAGAAAGCTTCTCGACCATCTCCATGCTAGCCAAGTTGTTGCAGCTCCCTCCGTCTATGATGACGCGCACAGAACGTTCCTTCACAACTCCTTTGGTATGGAACAAATTGTGCCTCTGATTTTGCTCAGCTTGTGTGATCTGCACACTCAAAACACGTTGAGCAACTAAACATTCATACCTGTCAGCGTCTTCAGGAGCCATGTATTGCGTTTCATTATCAGAATCATCTCCACCATGTTCTTCACGTGTAATAAGAGCCAAAGTCTCCTCATCATAGTCACTAGCGGACTCATATCCACCATCCGCGGTAGCAATCATCACACGCGGAGATTTGCATTCTCTCGCATAATGACCTCCTCCCTTACAACGACGACAAATAATATCACTTGTGTGCCCTGTTGATGCTATGGAAGAAGAAGAACGCTGTGTAGGCCCCACAGGTGCGCTCTTGGCAGATAATGGTGGTTGTGCCTGTTTTCTTGTATCATGGCTGGAGGTGGCACCTGATGGAGGTGCTGGTGCAGTTGAAGTAGAAGATGCACGTGGTGTCCATGATGAAGGTCGGCCTGCAGAAAAGTTAGTTCGCCCCAATGCTTGTCGATCCTGCACTTCACGTTCAGCTTTACAAGCAAGATGGAATAAACGAGTGATATTAGTATACTCCTTATAGTCTAGAATGGTCTGAATCTCTCTATTTAATCCACCCAGAAAACGTGCAAGCATAGCTTCATTCTCCTAAACAATACCACATCTAATCATGCCAGTTTGTAATTCCTGATAATATTCTTCTACAGAATTTTTTCCTTGTCTTAAACGCTGCAATTTTTGAAGCAATTCACGTTGATAATATGGTGGAACCCAACGCGTACGCATAGCAGTTTTCAAAGCAGCCCAAGTAGTTGGAATAGGATATAATCTACAATGTTCAGACCACCATACACATGCAAAACTAGTGAAAGCACAAACAGCAGCAGCAACTCGTCTCTCCTCAGGATATTGTAAACATGTAAATCTTTGTTCAGTTTCTAACTCCCAAGTAAGATATATATCAGGAACATATCTACCCTCAAATGGTGGAATATTCAATTTCAGTTTAGGAATATGGACATCATCTCGTACCTGAGGTGGTGGTGCAGGCCTACCATTACGAATATATACCTGAGGTCGACCTGCTGGTGGTGGTGCTGGTGGCTGCTCGTAGATCTGATTTTGATCAACCTCATCCTCATAATCGCCCGCATACTCATCATCCTCCTGGGTACCAGCAACAGCAGTAGCAGGAGCCACAGAAGTATCAACAGCAGCACCAACAGTTTGGCCAAACGCAAGAGGAACACGGCTCGCTCGGCGAAGGTCTATTTCGCGACGTGGAGGTAGTCGTTGTTGTTGTTGTTGGAGAGGTGCGTTAGGTGCAGCGGGTGGTGGTGGTGGAAGACGCGCGAGCCATTCATTAAATCTGTTATCGAGCTTTGTTTCGAACGTCTTCTCAAGGCCAGTGATCTTCTCCATGGCCTCTTCAAAATTGTTCAGCACATCTTGCACCTGTTCAGTCATCATTTGCTGAAACTTATCATGAAGCTCCTTGTTCGATAAGTTCTCCCAGTCAATCTCGTCGGCTTGAGATCCTGGCATGGTTAGCAGCAATAGAAACACACAAGAATATGATCCTACAGACTACTAAGAAGTGGTGGTGGTGTATCACAAATCCGTCAAGCAAATCTCAAATTCTTACCAGTTCTTACCCAGCAGCAGGCGGTGATCGGCAACCGTTGTAGTCAAAAACTCTCAAAGCTTGGATAGAGCGATTACCAGGGAGAGTCGAACACACGACGTAGATGTATGTGGAGCTGGGAAGGCTTATAGTATGGTAGCAAAAAGGTCAGCAATAATCAATTCAGAGATGCAAAGTTGAATAAACGCTCAACGACGGTACTGTGCTGGTCCTAGGCTAGACTGTGCTAGAGACGCGAGCCTAGAACACCAACAAAATCACGGCGCGGCATGTAAACAAGGGAAAAGCACACTCTGAATTTTTTTTTTCGCTCTTTTTTTTTTCGCTCTTTTTTTTGCGCTCTTTCTTTTTTTTGCGCTGCTTTTTTTTTGCGAAAAATCACTATAATGGCGAGTATCTCAAAAACTCTTCCTAGCTCAAACTGACAGGATGGGCACGGAATTTTTCGACCAATTTTTTTTTTCGACTGCCCGGACCCAAAACTGGAAACGGGTCAAAAAAAACTTCCTATAATGGCACCTGTCTCAAAACACTCAGAAACACCTAAAAATAGGATAGCCAGAAATTTTTTCAAAAAATGCGTTTTCGAAAATTTTTGGGCCTAAACGGAGCGTGGCTACCCGACTCTTTTGCGTAGTGGCTACCATCAAATTCGTATGAAATTGGGAGATGAATGGAAAACAGCATTTAAAACTAAGTTTGGATTATATGAGTGGTTAGTCATGCCTTTTGGGTTAACTAATGCACCTAGTACTTTCATGAGATTAATGAACGAAGTTTTACGTGCTTTCATTGGACGATTTGTGGTAGTTTACTTTGATGACATATTGATTTATAGCAGATCTTTGGAAGAACATTTGGAACATTTACGTGCTGTTTTTATTGCTCTACGTGATGCACGTTTGTTCGGTAACCTTGGGAAGTGCACCTTTTGCACCGACCGTGATAGAGGCAAAGGTGTCCCGTCTTTCGATGAGATGATGGATATCGCTTTGTTGGAAGTCGACTTTGACGATCCGACTACGAACGTGCGAGGACGTCGCGCCTTAGCAATCGCTAAACCAACTCCGAGAGGTTATTGACCACGCCGGAGCACGATCAACCTGACCATGAGGGTCTGTTTCCTGCGAGCAAACGAAGAACAAGCAAGAAACTGAGATTGCAATCTGGATATTGCGAATATAAGATGACAGCTTTATTGATCAAGGTGGGGTTCTGTGACGCCTTTGTCTGGTCGTTGAACACAAACGAAGTACGCGAAGTTGCAGCTATGGCGAACTTTTAATCTAAACAAAACCCAAAGTCTAAACGGTGCCCTAAGGGCTGTATATATGGAGGAAGAGGGGGGGAATTTCGTGGCCCTTGGTGGAGGGGTCCGAAATCAACCCTATCTCTTGTTTCCCCACACATACGGACTCTAAAAATAGCCTATACTTATGTATTTCGAAATTACATGGGCCTGGCCCAATAATAAGGTGACGCAGCACCTAAAATAGCCTCGGGACGAAATTTATGAAGTGGCATCTTGTATATTTCGTCCAAGGCTTCATGCACCCATTATGGTGGCTTCAAAGTCCTGAAATCATCACTTGTAACTTCGTTCTTGTTCCCCTTGCGCATGCCATCATCTCCATGCTTGTTTTGCTCCAATGTTCATCCTTCTCCAAGCTAGGCCCTTCATTTGTAAGCAAAACAAATGTATCCAATTTAGGCAGCATCATATTCTCATGAACATTAGAATCATTACCAAGAAACGAAAGTACCTGGTAATTTAGTTGGCGTGCACGAGCTCTAGTAATTGGTCCAGTATGTGTAGCAGCAGGGGCTGTGGGTGTAACAATTGTATTGATGTCCTCATCAGACCGAGTATCTTTTCTTGGCTATGTTGTTAGTCCACAGGGAATTGAAGTTGATAAAGCCAAGATTGAAGCTATTGAGAGTTGGCCGCAGCCCAAAACGGTCACACAAGTGAGGAGTTTTCTTGGCCTCGCTGGATTCTATAGGCATTTTGTGAGAGATTTCAGCACCATTGCTGCACCTCTCAATGAGCTTACAAAGAAAGATGTGCCTTTTCTTTGGGGTACCGCACAGGAAGAAGCCTTCACGGTATTGAAAGATAAGTTGACACATGCTCCTTTACTCCAACTTCCTGATTTTAATAAGACTTTTGAGCTTGAATGTGATGCTAGTGGAATTGGATTAGGAGGTGTGTTATTACAAGATGGCAAACCTGTTGCATACTTTTCTGAAAAATTGAGTGGGCCTAGTCTGAATTATTCTACTTATGATAAAGAATTATATGCTCTTGTTCGGACTTTAGAAACATGGCAACATTATTTATGGCCCAAAGAATTTGTTATACATTCTGATCATGAATCTTTGAAACATATTAAAAGTCAAGCTAAACTGAATCGTAGACATGCTAAATCGGTTGAATTCATTGAGACTTTCCCTTATGTCATTAAACACAAGAAGGGAAAAGAAAATGTTATTGCTGATGCATTGTCTCGTCGCTATACAATGCTTTCACAACTTGACTTCAAAATATTTGGTTTGGAGACCATCAAAGATCAATATGTGCATGATGCTGATTTTAAAGATGTAATGCAGAATTGTAAAGAAGGAAGAATGTGGAACAAGTTTGTTGTTAACGATGGATTTGTGTTTCGTGCTAACAAGCTATGCATTCCAGCTAGCTCCGTTCGTCTTTTGTTGTTGCAGGAGGCGCATGGAGGAGGATTAATGGGACACTTTGGCGTGAAGAAGACGGAGGACGTACTTGCTACACATTTCTTTTGGCCAAAGATGAGACGGGATGTTGAGCGTTTTATTGCTCGCTGCACTACATGTCAAAAAGCTAAGTCACGACTCAATCCTCATGGTTTATATATGCCTTTGCCTGTACCTAGCGTTCCTTGGGAGGATATATCTATGGACTTTGTTTTAGGTTTACCTCGAACAAAGAAGGGGAGGGATAGCATATTTGTTGTCGTGGATAGATTCTCGAAAATGGCACACTTTATACCATGTCATAAAAGCGATGATGCTGTTAATGTTGCTGATTTGTTCTTTCGTGAAATTATTCGCTTGCATGGTGTGCCAAATACTATTGTTTCAGATCGTGATACTAAATTTCTTAGCCACTTTTGGAGATGTTTATGGGCTAAGTTGGGGACTAAACTGCTTTTTAGTACTACTTGTCACCCCCAAACTGATGGACAAACTGAAGTAGTCAATAGAATGTTGTCTACTATGCTTAGGGCTGTTTTGAAGAATAATAAGAAAATGTGGGAGGAATGCTTGCCTCATATTGAATTTGCTTATAATAGTTCATTGCATTCTACTACTAAGATGTGCCCTTTTGAAGTTGTGTATGGTTTCCTACCTCGTGCACCTATTGATTTGTTGCCTCTTCCATCTTCGGAGAAGGTTAATTTTGATGCTAAACAACATGCTGAATTGATTTTAAAAATGCATGAGTTAACTAAGGAAAACATTGAGCGCATGAATGCTAAATATAAACTTGCTGGAGATAAGGGTAGAAAACATGTTGTGTTTGCACCTGGAGATCTTGTTTGGTTACATTTGCGTAAGGATAGATTTCCTGATTTGCGCAAATCAAAGTTAATGCCACGTGCTGATGGTCCCTTTAAGGTGTTAGAGAAAATAAATGATAATGCATATAAACTTGAGCTGCCTGCAGATTTTGGGGTTAGTCCCACTTTTAACATTGCAGATTTGAAGCCTTATTTGGGTGAGGAAGATGAACTTCCGTCGAGGACGACTTCATTTCAAGAAGGGGAGGATGGATTTCGTGGCCCTTGGTGGAGGGGTCCGAAATCAACCCTATCTCTTGTTTCCCCACACATACGGACTCTAAAAATAGCCTATACTTATGTATTTCGAAATTACATGGGCCTGGCCCAATAATAAGGTGACGCAGCACCTAAAATAGCCTCGGGACGAAATTTATGAAGTGGCATCTTGTATATTTCGTCCAAGGCTTCATGCACCCATTATGGTGGCTTCAAAGTCCTGAAATCATCACTTGTAACTCCGTTCTTGTTTCCCTTGCGCATGCCATCATCTCCATGCTTGTTCTTGCTCCAATGTTCATCCTTCTCCAAGCTAGGCCCTTCATTTGTAAGCAAAACAAATGTATCCAATTTAGGCAGCATCATATTCTCATGAACATTAGAATCATTACAAAGAAACGAAAGTACCTGGTAATTTAGTTGGCGTGCACGAGCTCTAGTAATTGGTCCAGTATGTATAGCAGCAGGGCCTGTGGGTGTAACAATTGTATTGATGTCCTCATCACCTTTGCCTCTATCAAAGATAAGTTGACACATGCTCCTTTACTCCAACTTCCTGATTTTAATAAGAGTTTTGAGCTTGAATGTGATGCTAGTGGAATTGGATTAGGAGGTGTGTTATTACAAGATGGCAAACCTGTTGCATACTTTTCTGAAAAATTGAGTGGGCCTAGTCTGAATTATTCTACTTATGATAAAGAATTATATGCTCTTGTTCGGACTTTAGAAACATGGCAACATTATTTATGGCCCAAAGAATTTGTTATACATTCTGATCATGAATCTTTGAAACATATTAAAAGTCAAGCTAAACTGAATCGTAGACATGCTAAATGGGTTGAATTCATTGAGACTTTCCCTTATGTCATTAAACACAAGAAGGGAAAAGAAAATGTTATTGCTGATGCATTGTCTCGTCGCTATACTATGCTTTCACAACTTGACTTCAAAATATTTGGTTTGGAGACCATCAAAGATCAATATGTGCATGATGATGATTTTAAAGATGTAATGCAGAATTGTAAAGAAGGAAGAATGTGGAACAAGTTTGTTGTTAACCATGGATTTGTGTTTCGTGCTAACAAGCTATGCATTCCAGCTAGCTCCGTTCGTCTTTTGTTGTTGCAGGAGGCGCATGGAGGAGGATTAATGGGACACTTTGGCGTGAAGAAGACGGAGGACGTACTTGCTACACATTTCTTTTGGCCAAAGATGAGACGGGATGTTGAGCGTTTTATTGCTCGCTGCACTACATGTCAAAAAGCTAAGTCACGACTCAATCCTCATGGTTTATATATGCCTTTGCCTGTACCTAGTGTTCCTTGGGAGGATATATCTATGGACTTTGTTTTAGGTTTACCTCGAACAAAGAAGGGGAGGGATAGCATATTTGTTGTCGTGGATAGATTCTCGAAAATGGCACACTTTATACCATGTCATAAAAGCGATGATGCTGTTAATGTTGCTGATTTGTTCTTTCGTGAAATTATTCGCTTGCATGGTGTGCCAAAAAGTATTGTCTCAGATCGTGATACTAAATTTCTTAGCCACTTTTGGAGATGTTTATGGGCTAAGTTGGGGACTAAACTGCTTTTTAGTACTACTTGTCACCCCCAAACTGATGGACAAACTGAAGTAGTCAATAGAACGTTGTCTACTATGCTTAGGGCTGTTTTGAAGAATAATAAGAAAATGTGGGAGGAATGCTTGCCTCATATTGAATTTGCTTATATCGTTCATTGCATTCTACTACTAAGATGTGCCATTTTGAAGTTGTGTATGGTTTCCTACCTCGTGCACCTATTGATTTGTTGCCTCTTCCATCTTCGGAGAAGGTTAATTTTGATGCTAAACAACGTGCTGAATTGATTTTAAAAATGCATGAGTTAACTAAGGAAAACATTGAGCGTATGAATACTAAATATAAACTTGCTGGAGATAAGGGTAGAAAACATGTTGTGTTTGCACCTGGAGATCTTGTTTGGTTACATTTGCGTAAGGATAGATTTCCTGATTTGCGCAAATCAAAGCTAATGCCACGTGCTGATGGTCCCTTTAAGGTGTTAGAGAAAATAAATGATAATGCATATAAACTTGAGCTGCCTGCAGATTTTGGGGTTAGTCCCACTTTTAACATTGCAGATTTGAAGCCTTATTTGGGTGAGGAAGATGAACTTCCGTCGAGGACGACTTCATTTCAAGAAGGGGAGGATGATGAGGACATCAATACAATTGTTACACCCACAGCCCCTGCTGCTATACATACTGGACCAATTACTAGAGCTCGTGCACGCCAACTAAATTACCAGGTACTTCCGTTTCTTGGTAATGATTCTAATGTTCATGAGAATATGATGCTGCCTAAATTGGATACATTTGTTTTGCTTACAAATGAAGGGCCTAGCTTGGAGAAGGATGAACATTGGAGCAAGAACAAGAACGGAGTTACAAGTGATGATTTCAGGACTTTGAAGCCACCATAATGGGTGCATGAAGCCTTGGACGAAATATACAAGATGCCACTTCATAAATTTCGTCCCGAGGCTATTATAGGTGCTGCGTCACCTTTTTATTGGGCCAGGCCCATGTAATTTCGAAATACATAAGTATAGGCTATTTTTAGAGTCCGTATGTGTGGGGAAACAAGAGATAGGGTTGATTTCGGACCCCTCCACCAAGGGCCACGAAATTCCCCCCCTCTTCCTCCATATATACAGCCCTTAGGCATCGTTTAGACTTTGGGTTTTGTTTAGATTAAAAGTTCGCCATAGCTGCAACTTCGCGTACTTCGTTTGTGTTCAACGACCAGACAAAGGCGTCACAGAACCCCACCTTGATCAATAAAGCTTTCATCTTATATTCGCAATATCCAGATTGCAATCTCAGTTTCTTGCTTGTTCTTCGTTTGCTCGCAGGAAACAGACCCTCGTGGTCAGGTTGATCGTGCTCCGGCGTGGTCAATAACCTCTCGGAGTTGGTTTAGCGATTGCTAAGGCGCGACGTCCTCGCACGTTCGTAGTCGGATCGTCAAAGTCGACTTCCACCAAAGCGATATCCATCATCTCATCGAAAGACGGGACACCTTTGCCTCTATCACGCCCGGATATCCGTACAAGGCATCCTGAATGCACAGAACCTGGCCCTGACAGCCCTGACATCCAGCCTCCCCATCGGACATCCGGCCCATCCGGAAGCACCGGACATCCGGCCCGTCGCCCAGATATCTGGCGCCCACCCTGCCTGCGCGCAGCTCCTTCGGGCCGTGACCCATGTATCCCTTCGCCCCTTTGACTATATATACTCCCTCATCCTGTACGTTTTAGGATTAGCATTGGTTTAGCTCATATTTTGTGTGAGAGCCTTGCTCATCCACTTGGTTACTTCTCCTCGGAGTTCACGACCTCTTCGGAGACGATCCCCCAAGAGGATTCAAGACCCCTTCAAGGGAAGACAATCAAGACCTCCTCTCGGAGAAGAACGGTTCCCTTTGTATCCTCTACCCTTGTTGATTTTGGATCATGTGTTACCTTTTGCTTTCGGTGATCTAGCACTTGTGTGATTGATCCCTTGTCGGTTGAGCGTTTCTCTTGTTTTCCCCCGTGATTCCCTTCGTTTTCTACCGCTCGTTCTTCGTGTCTCCCCGTAGGATCCACTCCAAACGTGAAAGATCGGCACATAGGGTTCCGCCCTACATCATCGTGGTATCATGAGCCACGTTGATCACGTTTTTGGAGCCCCTACCCCATGTTTTCTATCTTGATTTTGTTGTTTTCGTCCTAAATACGAAAATCCCCACCAAAAATAGCCCCAATTTTTTTTGTGATTTGTTGGTGTGATGAAGTTTTGTTGGATTTGATCCATGGATTTGCTTTGCATCGAGTTGATCTAGCTTTTCCCCATCTCTCCCATGATTTCTATCCACAAATTCGTCCGAATTTTGCCCCGGAGTTGCAATTTTTCCCGCGGAGTTCATTGTGTTCGTCCCCGATCCAGAGCCCAGACATCCGCCCAAATCCACGGGACATCTGGCGCACCGAACATCCGGCAGTTGGCCTGGACATCCGGCCCCTGGCAGCAGCAAGTCCACCCTCCCGAGCAATTTCCGCATACTTCCGCCCAATTTTGCCCCGGTGCCCACGCCTCCTTCCGCATACCCACACCACTTTCCAGAAGCACCACCATCACTCACCGTTACCTCCTACATCGATTTTGACACGTTTTGTTCTTTGAGATTTTGGGTTGTGGTTCCCGTGTCCTATTGTGTTTCGGCTATATAGGTACGCTTCAACGACAACATCACCACCGCTCATCTCCATCGACTAATCATCATCACCAAGGACGGTAACATCGACGACATCTTTATCATACCTTGGAATTGCATTGATACCCCACATGTTCCTACTTTTGCGTAGCTTACCCATCGAGACTAGCCATTTATTATTGCCGGCAACGTGACTTGTGCACATTAGTGATCATACTCCATAGCATACATACCATACCACCGTGGTGCATATCCTGGAATCAACTTGTGGGTCACAAAGTTGTCATAGCATACACAATTGCTATCTTGGTTCGTGAAGTTTTGCATGAGAAAAGAGCTCAAAAGTGAAAGAGCCACCCAAGCTTTTAAGCAAAGAGGAAAGATAAGCAAAGAGCTTATAAGAAAGAACCATAGCATCATACTACATTAAGATTGTCATATAAGATCATCTTGGATCATAGCACCGAAATACCGTACATATAGCATATTTGGGATAGAGATCGTTGCATTTTTGCCTAGTAGGTTGTGCACAAGTTCCGTATCATCCTATTGTGCAATCATGCTAGCGTCTCTCTAGTATTGTGCAATAAGAGCATTTTCGTGGATTCCACATTTTGGCTCACTTTTGGTTTGCACAATCCCATTTATCTATTTGCATGTGTGTTTCCGTGTACCCCTTCTTGCTTGGTCTACTTGTTGCATTTGTGAATTTGTGAATCTTTTCCAACATTATTGAAGCTCACTTACAATTGCATCAGATTTTTTGCCACCGTCCTAACCAAGCTCCTCCATAAGCTTTTACGTGTGTAGGTGTGAGAACCGACAAGAATTGGTACCAACAGTGCTATTTCATTGTCCGCATTTGGGTGAACTTGATTCATCTTCAACTTCGGTGAAGGTACATTTGGTACACGTTCTTTTCCGTCTACCACTTAAATTTTGTTTGGAATGATGGATAGGCCAAGTTCTTCTACCAATCCACCTCTCATCAAGAACGGCGACGACATGTCATCATTCGTCACAAAGAGCCACCTCTTTGGTGCTCAAAGGGTGTTACACCAAGAGCAAGAAGCAATGAGCGACCGCATCGACAACCTCGCCACCGACTTGCGAATCTCCGAACAACGTACAAGAGACTACTTCGATAACAAGTTCGACTCTCACAAGCAAGAGAATGAGGCAAAAATGGACGGGATCTGCGCCTTGATGAGGAACCGACATCCTTCCACTTCTTCATCCTCAAGACGGAGCCGCTCGAGTCGACACTCCGACGACACCTTCTCCGACTCAAGCACACCATCATCGAACACTCTTCGACGAGCCGCGCGTCAAGACCGTCATGCATCTCGCAACCCGCTACGTGACAAGCATTCACAAGAGCAATTCAATGAGAAAGACCCTCGTCCTCAATCAAACCAAGTCGCTTTTGCCCAAGCTAAAGAACGACAACGACTACGATGCCAAGAGGAAGAACGAGCGCGTCTACACCAAGAGGAACAAGACGCTGAGGCTCAACGTCTTCAACAACAACAATGAAAAGTGCAAGCTCTTGAGGCGCAACGTGCCCTTCAAGAATCAAGTCGAGCCATCACCAACCGCAATCGCGAATGGCGCAATCAAGAGGAAGCCCTTCGAGAAGAAATCCAAGAGAGGAACTACCAACCGCGTGTGCAACGTCAAGCTCCATCTCAACTTCAAGTTCAACAAGAACAAATTGATCATGGACTTCGTCCACGCCAAGAGCAACATGAGGATGATTACCCTCCACGTCAAGGGCGTCATCATCACCATCACCAACAACACAATGAAGAGCAATGCTATGGATAGCTCAAATTCACAATGCCCAAGTTCAATGGAAGCAATGATCCCGAAGAATACCTCTCATGGGCATTGAAGGTCGACAAAATCTTTCGTTTGCACAACTATGAGGAAGAGAAGAAGATCGCTATGGCATCACTTGAGTTCCAAGACTATGTCCTCATATGGTGGGAACAAGTCCTTGAGCGCCGTGAAGCAAGAGGTGAACCACCTATCATCACTTGGGCTCAAATGAAGGAAGTCATGCGAGAACGTTTTGTGCCAACCTACTACAACCGCAACCTCTTCAAGAATGATGAGGACATGACTACCTTGGACAAGACCAAAAATATTGCATACATGCATATTTGTCAGGTGATTTCTAGTGCAAACTATTCAATAATCTATTTATGTTATCCAGAACAAAAATACTTCACACACTTTTGTGTTTTGTCTAATTGCAGGTGTATGGGACATTTGTACAATCCACATATGAAGATAAGGGGAAAGGAGAAGTTTTGGTTCTGTTCAAAAGGTCCTCGCACGTCACTTTTGGACCAAGAGAAGATAGAGTCCAAGTATCTCACGTTCTGGATTCAGATTCGGACTGCACAGACATACCTGACTTAAAACGCCAACAACTTTTTCATACGGACTCCAAATTGGGTGATTCGTTTTTTGTTGGAAACTAGATTTCATGCACTTTCCAACCTGATGAGGACATCAATACAATTGTTACACCCATAGCCCCTGCTGCTATACATACTGGACCAATTACTAGAGCTCGTGCACGCCAACTAAATTACCAGGTACTTTCGTTTCTTGGTAATGATTCTAATGTTCATGAGAATATGATGCTGCCTAAATTGGATACATTTGTTTTGCTTACAAATGAAGGGCCTAGCTTGGAGAAGGATGAACATTGGAGCAAGAACAAGCATGGAGATGATGGCATGCGCAAGGGGAACACGAACGGAGTTACAAGTGATGATTTCAGGACTTTGAAGCCACCATAATGGGTGCATGAAGCCTTGGACGAAATATAGAAGATGCCACTTCACAAATTTCGTCCCGAGGCTATTTTAGGTGCTGCGTCACCTTATTATTGGGCCAGGCCCATGTAATTTCGAAATACATAAGTATAGGCTATTTTTAGAGTCCGTATGTGTGGGGAAACAAGAGATAGGGTTGATTTCGGACCCCTCCACCAAGGGCCACGAAATTCCCCCCCTCTTCCTCCATATATACAGCCCTTAGGGCATCGTTTAGACTTTGGGTTTTGTTTAGATTAAAAGTACGCCATAGCTGCAACTTCGCGTACTTCGTTTGTGTTCAACGACCAGACAAAGGCGTCACAGAATCCCACCTTGATCAATAAAGCTTTCATCTTATATTCGCAATATCCAGATTGCAATCTCAGTTTCTTGCTTGTTCTTCGTTTGCTCGCAGGAAACAGACCCTCGTGGTCAGGTTGATCATGCTCCGGCGTGGTCAATAACCTCTCGGAGTTGGTTTAGCGATTGCTAAGGCGCGACGTCCTCGCACGTTCGTAGTCGGATCGTCAAAGTCGACTTCCACCAAAGCAAAATCCACCATCTCATCGAAAGACGGGACACCTTTGCCTCTATCAAGTGGTATCAGATTTCCAGGTTGCTCGGTGAGATTTTACAGTTTTTCGTAGTTTAGATCGAGTCTGTTCTTCATACCTACAGTCCACGAAAAAGCCACAAAAAAAATTAGGGTTAGTTCATCATATCCGAACCAATCTGAGCTTTTGCATAATCTTTTTAGGGTTTTGCTTTGTTGAATTTGCGGTTGCATCGTCGTGTCTAGTTGCTGGTCTTAGAGTCTAGTCTTTTAGAGTTTTGAGTTCTGGTCATAAGTTGTCACGCCGCCGCCGCACCATCATCATCACCCCTGCCATCTACCACCACCGCTTATCCGCCACCGCTTCGAATCCGTATCCATATACCACCACAGCTGTCATATACCACCACCGCTGCCATCTACCACCATATATCCACCACCAATCCGAGTTCTTGTCATATTAGGTTTGTTTTCGAGATCCATCTAGATTCCGATTCGTGTTTCCTTGCCGGAGTAGGTTTCGGAAAAAAAAATGGGTGCATGAAGAACAGACTCGATCTAAACTACGGTTCTTTGTCTGGTCGTTGAACACAAACGAAGTACACGAAGTTGCAGCTATGGCGAACTTTTAATCTAAACAAAACCCAAAGTCTAAACGATGCCCTAAGGGCTGTATATATGGAGGAAGAGGGGGGAATTTCGTGGCCCTTGGTGGAGGGGTCCGAAATCAACCCTATCTCTTGTTTCCCCACACATACGGACTCAAAAAATAGCCTATACTTATGTATTTCGAAATTACATGGGCCTGGCCCAATAATAAGGTGACGCAGCACCTAAAATAGCCTCGGGACGAAATTTATGAAGTGGCATCTTGTATATTTCGTCCAAGGCTTCATGCACCCATTATGGTGGCTTCAAAGTCCTGAAATCATCACTTGTAACTCCGTTCTTGTTCTTGCTCCAATGTTCATCCTTCTCCAAGCTAGGCCCTTCATTTGTAAGCAAAACAAATGTATCCAATTTAGGCAGCATCATATTCTCATGAACATTAGAATCATTACCAAGAAACGGAAGTACCTGGTAATTTAGTTGGCGTGCACGAGCTCTAGTAATTGGTCCAGTATGTATAGCAGCAGGGGCTGTGGGTGTAACAATTGTATTGATGTCCTCATCATCCTCCCCTTCTTGAAATGAAGTCGTCCTCGACGGAAGTACATCTTCCTCACCCAAATAAGGCTTCAAATCTGCAATGTTAAAAGTGGGACTAACCCCAAAATCTGCAGGCAGCTCAAGTTTATATGCATTATCATTTATTTTCTCTAACACCTTAAAGGGACCATCAGCACGTGGCATTAGCTTTGATTTGCGCAAATCAGGAAATCTATCCTTACGCAAATGTAACCAAACAAGATCTCCAGGTGCAAACACAACATGTTTTCTACCCTTATCTCCAGCAAGTTTATATTTAGCATTCATACGCTCAATGTTTTCCTTAGTTAACTCATGCATTTTTAAAATCAATTCGGCACGTTGTTTAGCATCAAAATTAACCTTCTCCGAAGATGGAAGAGGCAACAAATCAATAGGTGCACGAGGTAGGAAACCATACACAACTTCAAAAGGGCACATCTTAGTAGTAGAATGCAATGAACGATTATAAGCAAATTCAATATGAGGCAAGCATTCCTCCCACATTTTCTTATTATTCTTCAAAACAGCCCTAAGCATAGTAGACAACGTTCTATTGACTACTTCAGTTTGTCCATCAGTTTGGGGGTGACAAGTAGTACTAAAAAGCAGTTTAGTCCCCAACTTAGCCCATAAATATCTCCAAAAGTGGCTAAGAAATTTAGTATCACGATCTGAAACAATAGTATTTGGCACACCATGCAAGCGAATAATTTCACGAAAGAACAAATCAGCAACATTAACAGCATCATCACTTTTATGACATGGTATAAAGTGTGCCATTTTCGAGAATCTATCCACGACAACAAATATGCTATCCCTCCCCTTCTTTGTTCGAGGTAAACCTAAAACAAAGTCCATAGATATATCCTCCCAAGGAACACTAGGTACAGGCAAAGGCATATATAAACCATGAGGATTGAGTCGTGACTTAGCTTTTTGACATGTAGTGCAGCGAGCAATAAAACGCTCAACATCCCGTCTCATCTTTGGCCAAAAGAAATATGTAGCAAGTACGTCCTCCGTCTTCTTCACGCCAAAGTGTCCCATTAATCCTCCTCCATGCGCCTCCTGCAACAACAAAAGACGAACGGAGCTAGCTGGAATGCATAGCTTGTTAGCACGAAACACAAATCCATCGTTAACAACAAACTTGTTCCACATTCTTCCTTCTTTACAATTATGCATTACTTCTTTAAAATCAGCATCATGCACATATTGATCTTTGATGGTCTCTAAACCAAATATTTTGAAGTCAAGTTGTGAAAGCATAGTATAGCGACGAGACAATGCATCAGCAATAACATTTTCTTTTCCCTTCTTGTGTTTAATGACATAAGGGAAAGTCTCAATGAATTCAACCCATTTAGCATGTCTATGATTCAGTTTAGCTTGACTTTTAATATGTTTCAAAGATTCATGATCAGAATGTATAACAAATTCTTTGGGCCATAAATAATGTTGCCATGTTTCTAAAGTCCAAACAAGAGCATATAATTCTTTATCATAAGTAGAATAATTCAGACTAGGCCCACTCAATTTTTCAGAAAAGTATGCAACAGGTTTGCCATCTTGTAATAACACACCTCCTAATCCAATTCCACTAGCATCACATTCAAGCTCAAAAGTCTTATTAAAATCAGGAAGTTGGAGTAAAGGAGCATGTGTCAACTTATCTTTCAATACCGTGAAGGCTTCTTCCTGTGCGGTACCCCAAAGAAAAGGCACATCTTTCTTTGTAAGCTCATTGAGAGGTGCAGCAATGGTGCTGAAATCTCTCACAAAATGCCTATAGAATCCAGCGAGGCCAAGAAAACTCCTCACTTGTGTGACCGTTTTGGGTTGCGGCCAACTCTCAATAGCTTCAATCTTGGCTTTATCAACTTCAATTCCCTGTGGAGTAACAACATAGCCAAGAAAAGATACTCGGTCGGTGCAAAAGGTGCACTTCCCAAGGTTACCAAACAAACGTGCATCACGTAGAGCAATAAAAACAGCACGTAAATGTTCCAAATGTTCTTCCAAAGATCTGCTATAAATCAATATGTCATCAAAGTAAACTACCACAAATCGTCCAATGAAAGCACGTAAAACTTCGTTCATTAATCTCATGAAAGTACTAGGTGCATTAGTTAACCCAAAAGGCATGACTAACCACTCATATAATCCAAACTTAGTTTTGAAAGCTGTTTTCCATTCATCTCCCAATTTCATACGAATTTGATTGTATCCACTACGTAAATCAACTTTGGAGAATATTGTAGAGCCACTCAATTCAGCAAGCATATCATCTAGCCTAGGAATAGGATGACGATAACGAATAGTAATATTATTAATGCCTCTACAATCAACACACATACGTGATGTACCATCCTTTTTCGGCACTAGAATAATAGGAACAACACAAGGACTAAGGGATTCGCGTATATAACCTTTGTCGAGAAGCTCTTGTACTTGACGCATAATCTCCTTCGTCTCCTCTGGATTGGTACGGTATGGTGCACGGTTTGGCAGTGAAGCACCGGGAATTAAGTCAATCTGATGCTCAATCCCTCGAATAGGCGGTAATCCCGGTGGCACGTCTTGTGGAAAGACGTCAGCGAACTCCTGCAAAATGTTAGTGACAGCAGGAGGCAAAGAGGAAGGCACGTCCTCGAATGAAAATAATGCCTCTTTGCACACAAAAGCATAGCAAACAGATTTGCTGAAATCTAGCTCATCAATATCAGATTTGGTGGCAAATAAACATGCACTTTTCAATTTAATTTCAGAAGCAACACTAGATGGTTTATTATTAGGCTTCATTTGTTGCTCAAATTCTTTTGCCACAATCTGATTTTCACTCTTATTCGTCTCCTGTTTTGCTTTATTAGCTCTATTAATATCAACTTTCAAAATGGAATCAGGAGTCATAGGAAGCAAAGTAATATTTTTATCCTTATGAACAAGAGTATAGTGATTGTTTCTACCATGGTGTACAGAATTTTGATCAAATTGCCATGGTCTACCAAGTAATAAGGAACATGCTTGCATAGGTACCACATCACAATCAACATAATCAGCATATGTAGATATACTAAAATGCACACGAACAGTACGTGTTACCTTAACCTTGCCGCTGTTGTTGAACCATTGAATGTAGTAAGGATGTGGATGTGGTCTTGTGGTGAGAGAAAGCTTCTCGACCATCTCCATGCTAGCCAAGTTGTTGCAGCTCCCTCCGTCTATGATGACGCGCACAGAACGTTCCTTCACAACTCCCTTGGTATGGAACAAATTGTGCCTCTGATTTTGCTCAGCTTGTGTGATCTGCACACTCAAAACACGTTGAGCAACTAAACATTCATACCTGTCAGCGTCTTCAGGAGCCATGTATTGCGTCTCATTATCAGAATCATCTCCACCATGTTCTTCACGTGTAATAAGAGCCAAAGTCTCCTCATCATAGTCACTAGCGGACTCATATCCACCATTCGCGGTAGCAATCATCACACGCGGAGATTTGCATTCTCTCGCATAATGACCTCCTCCCTTACAACGACGACAAATAATATCACTTGTGTGCCCTGTTGATGCTATGGAAGAAGAAGAACGCTGTGTAGGCCCCGCAGGTGCGCTCTTGGCAGATAATGGTGGTTGTGCCTGTTTTCTTGTATCACGGCTGGAGGTGGCACCTGATGGAGGTGCTGGTGCAGTTGAAGTAGAAGATGCACGTGGTGCCCATGATGAAGGTCGGCCTGCAGAAAAGTTAGTTCGCCCCAATGCTTGTCGATCCTGCACTTCACGTTCAGCTTTACAAGCAAGATGGAATAAACGAGTGATATTAGTATACTCCTTATAGTCTAGAATGGTCTGAATCTCTCTATTTAATCCACCCAGAAAACGAGCAAGCATAGCTTCATTCTCCTCAACAATACCACATCTAATCATGCCAGTTTGTAATTCCAGATAATATTCTTCTACAGAATTTTTTCCTTGTCTTAAACGCTGCAATTTTTTGAAGCAATTCACGTTGATAATATGGTGGAACCCAACGCGTACGCATAGCAGTTTTCAAAGCAGCCCAAGTAGTTGGAATAGGATATAATCTACAATGTTCAGACCACCATACACATGCAAAACTAGTGAAAGCACAAACAGCAGCAGCAACTCATCTCTCCTCAGGATATTGTAAACATGTAAATCGTTGTTCAGTTTCTAACTCCCAAGTAAGATATATATCAGGAACATATCTACCCTCAAATGGTGGAATATTCAATTTCAGTTTAGGAATATGGACATCATCTCGTACCTGAGGTGGTGGTGCAGGCCTACCATTACGAATATATACCTGAGGTCGACCTGCTGGTGGTGGTGCTGGTGGCTGCTCGTAGATCTGATTTTGATCAACCTCATCCTCATAATCGCCCGCATACTCATCATCCTCCTGGGTACCAGCAACAGCAGTAG
>NC_041393.1:314244292-314248897 GCF_002162155.2 Triticum dicoccoides
AAAATTTTGGGCCTAAACGGAGCGTGGCTACCCGACAAGGAATTTTTCGAGAAATGCGTTTTCGAAATTTTTCGACCAAATTTTTTTTTTCCGAAACCTACTCCGGCAAGGAAACACGAATCGGAATCTGGATGGATCCCGAAAACAAACCTAATAATCAAGGAACTCGGATTGGTGGTGGATATATGGTGGTGGTATATGGCCCAAATTTTTGGCCCAAATTGTCGGGTAGCCACGCTCCGTTTAGGCCCAAATTTTTTCGAAAACGCATTTTTCGAAAAAAATTCTGGCTATCCTATTTTTAGGTGTTTCTGAGTGTTTTGAGACAGGTGCCATTATAGGAAGTTTTTTTGACCCGTTTCCAGTTTTTGGGTCCGGGCAGTCGAAAAAAAAAATTGGTCGAAAAAATTTCGTGCCCATCCTGTCAGTTTGACCTAGGAAGAGTTTTGAGACACTCGCCATTATAGGGATTTTTTGCAAAAAAAAACAGCGCAAAAAAACAGCGCAAAAAAAAGAGCAAAAAAAAATTCCAGAGTGTGCTTTTCCCTTGTTTACGTGCCGCGCCGTGATTTTGTTGGTGTTCTAGGCTCGCGTCTCTAGCACAGTCTTGCCTAGGACCAGCACAGTACCATCGTTGATCGTTTATTCAACTTTGCATCTCTGAATTGATTATTGCTGACCCTTTTTGCAACCATATTATAAGCCTTCCCAGCTCCACATACATCTACATCTATCCATGCTTTGAGATTTTTTTACTACAACGGTTGCCGATCACCGCCTGCTGCTGGGTAAGAACTGGTAAGAATTTGAGATTTGCTTGACGGATTTGTGACACCCACCACCACCTCTTGTTAGTAGTCTGTAGGATCATATTCTTGTGTGTTTCTATTGCTGCTAACCATGCCAGGATCACAAGCCGACGAGACTGACTGGGAGAACATGACGAATAAGGATTTGCATGATAAATTTCAGCAAATGATGAGTGGACAGGTGCAAGATGTGCTAAACAGATTTGAAGAGGCCATGGAGAAGATAGATGGCATGGAGAAGACGTTCGAAACAAAGCTCGATAACAAGTTTAATGAATTGCTCGCGCGTCTTCCACCACCACCACCCGCTGCACCTAACGCACCTCTCCAACAACAACAACAACAACTACCTCCACGTCGCGAAACAGACCTCCGCCGAGCGAGCCGTGTTCCTCTTGCGTTTGGCCAAACTGTTGGTGCTGCTATTGATACTTCTGTGGCTCCTGCTACTGATGCGGAGGAGGATGATTATGTGGGAGATTACGAGGATGAGGTTGCTCAAAATCAGAACTACGTGCAACCACCTGCACCACAACCACCAGGTCGTCCACATGGAAATAATCACAATGGTAGGGCTTTCCCTCAGGTACGAGATCATGACCATCTTCCTAAACTGAAATTGAATATTCCACCTTTCGAGGGTAGATATGTTCCTGATATATATCTTACTTGGGAGTTAGAAACTGAACAACGATTTACATGTTTACAATATCCCGAGGAGAGACGGGTTGCCGCTGCTGTTTGTGCTTTCACTAGTTTTGCATGTGTATAGTGGTCTGAACATTGTAGATTATATCCTATTCCAACTACTTGGGCTTCTTTGAAAACTGCTATGCGTACTCATTGGGTTCCACCATATTATCAACGTGAATTGCTTCAAAAATTACAGCGCTTAAGACAAGGAAAAAATTCTGTAGAAGAATATTATTAGGAATTACAAACTGGCATGATTAGATGTGGTATTGTTGAGGAGAATGAAGCTATGCTTGCACGCTTTCTGGGTGGATTAAATAGAGAGACTCAGACCATTCTAGACTATAAGGAGTATACTAATATCACTCGTTTATTCCATCTTGCTTGTAAAGCTGAACGTGAAGTGCAGGATCGACAAGCATTGGCGCGAACTAACTTTTCTGGAGGCCGACCTTCATCATGGACACCGCGTGCATCCTCTACTTCCACTACACCAGCACCTCCATCAGCTGCTACCTCCAGCCGTGATACAAGAAAGCAGGCACAACCTCCACTATTTGCCAAGAGCGCACCTGCCGGGCCTACACAGAGCTCTTCTTCTTCCATGGCATCAACTGGGCACACAAGTGATATTATTTGTCGTCGTTGTAAGGGAAGAGGTCATTATGCGAGAGAATGCAAATCTCAGCGTGTGATGATTGCTACTGAGGATGGTGGGTATGTGATAGAGGCAAAGGTGTCCCGTCTTTCGATGAGATGGTGGATTTCGCTTTGGTGGAAGTCGACTTTGACGATCCGACTACGAACGTGCGAGGACGTCGCGCCTTAGCAATCGCTAAACCAACTCCGAGAGGTTATTGACCACGCCGGAGCACGATCAACCTGACCACGAGGGTCTGTTTCCTGCGAGCAAACGAAGAACAAGCAAGAAACTAAGATTGCAATCTGGATATTGCGAATATAAGATGAAAGCTTTATTGATCAAGGTGGGGTTCTGTGACGCCTTTGTCTGGTCGTTGAACACAAACGAAGTACGCGAAGTTGCAGCTATGGCGAACTTTTAATCTAAACAAAACCCAAAGTCTAAACGATGCCCTAAGGGCTGTATATATGGAGGAAGAGGGGGGAATTTCGTGGCCCTTGGTGGAGGAGTCCGAAATCAACCCTATCTCTTGTTTCCCCACACATACGGACTCTAAAAAGAGCCTATACTTAAGTATTTCGAAATTACATGGGCCTGGCCCAATAATAAGGTGACGCAGCACCTAAAATAGCCTCGGGACGAAATTTATGAAGTGGCATCTTGTATATTTCGTCCAAGGCTTCATGCACCCATTATGGTGGCTTCAAAGTCCTGAAATCATCACTTGTAACTCCATTCTTGTTCCCCTTGCGCATGCCATCATCTCCATGCTTGTTCTTGCTCCAATGTTCATCCTTCTCCAAGCTAGGCCCTTCATTTGTAAGCAAAACAAATGTATCCAATTTAGGCAGCATCATATTCTCATGAACATTAGAATCATTACCAAGAAACGAAAGTACCTGGTAATTTAGTTGGCGTGCACGAGCTCTAGTAATTGGTCCAGTATGTATAGCAGCAGGGGCTGTGGGTGTAACAATTGTATTGATGTCCTCATCAATACACATGCAAAACTAGTGAAAGTACAAACAGCAGCAGCAACTCGTCTCTCCTCAGGATATTGTAAACATGTAAATCGTTGTTCAGTTTCTAACTCCCAAGTAAGATATATATCAGGAACATATCTACCCTCAAATGGTGGAATATTCAATTTCAGTTTAGGAATATGGACATCATCTCGTACCTGAGGTGGTGGTGCAGGCCTACCATTACGAATATATACCTGAGGTCGACCTGCTGGTGGTGGTGCTGGTGGCTGCTCGTAGATCTGATTTTGATCAACCTCATCCTCATAATCGCCCGCATACTCATCATCCTCCTGGGTACCAGCAACAGCAGTAGCAGGAGCCACAGAAGTATCAACAGCAGCACCAACAATTTGGCCAAACGCAAGAGGAACACGGCTCGCTCGGCGAAGGTCTATTTCGCGACTTGGAGGTAGTCGTTGTTGTTGTTGTTGGAGAGGTGCGTTAGGTGCAGCGGGTGGTGGTGGTGGAAGACGCGCGAGCAATTCATTAAATCTGTTATCAAGCTTTGTTTCGAACGTCTTCTCAAGGCCAGTGATCTTCTCCATGGCCTCTTCAAAATTGTTCAGCACATCTTGCACCTGTTCAGTCATCATTTGCTGAAACTTATCATGAAGCTCCTTGTTCGATAAATTCTCCCAGTCAATCTCGTCGGCTTGTGATCCTGGCATGGTTAGCAGCAATAGAAACACACAAGAATATGATCCTACAGACTACGAACAAGTGGTGGTGGTGGGTGTCACAAATCCGTCAAGCAAAACTCAAATTCTTACCAGTTCTTACCCAGCAACAGGCGGTGATCGGCAACCGTTGTAGTCAAAACTCTCAAAGCTTGGATAGAGCGATTAGCAGGGAGAGTCAAACGCACGACGTAGATGTATGTGGAGCTGGGAAGGCTTATACTATGGTAGCAAAAAGGGTCAGCAATAATCAATTCAGAGATGCAAAGTTGAATAAACGCTCAACGACGGTACTGTGCTGGTCCTAGGCTAGACTGTGCTAGAGATGCGAGCCTAGAACACCAACAAAATCACGGCACGGCACGTAAACCAGGGAAAAGCACACTCTGAATTTTTTTTTCGCTCTTTTTTTTTGCGCTCTTTTTTTTTGCGCTCTTTTTTTTTGCGAAAAATCACTATAATGGCGAGTGTCTCAAAACTCTTTCTAGCTCAAACTGACAGGATGGGCACGAAATTTTTCGACCAAATTTTTTTTTTCGACTGCCCGGACCAAAAAACTGGAAACGGGTCAAAAAAAAACTTCCTATAATGGCACCTGTCTCAAAACACTCAGAAACACCTAAAAATAGGATAGCTAGAAAATTTTTCGAGAAATGCGTTTTCGAAAAATTTTGGGCCTAAACGGAGCGTGGCTACCCGACAAGGAATTTTTCGAGAAATGCGTTTTCGAAATTTTTCGACCAAATTTTTTTTTTCCG